>NC_134357.1:512747411-512920766 GCF_048569485.1 Anomaloglossus baeobatrachus | reverse complement strand
CGGCTAAGTTTGTTGAACTGTTTGGCAACACAGGAGAGCTCTGTGAAACCAAACTGGGCCTCATCTGGTTCATTCATCTTTAACAACAAGTGATGGGGGCCCCCTAAGCTATCCATCACACTAAGGGGTCCTATGCTATCCCTAACCTCTGGGATACTTGTATTGGTGGAGATGCCGGAGTTCCGTTCCTGGACCTACTTCTGACTGGGCCTAATTTGATACCCCCCACCAGGAAAGGACGGGGCAGGAGTGTGATGTTAACTACAGATAAAGACAGCCAATGGTAAACCAGAACTCTGACATACACACAGGATTAGACAATAAGAGATTCAGGAGGAAAACCAGAGCAGGATGGTAGCTACAAAAGACAACAGGTTTAAACTCTACAACCGCACAAACCAATAAACAACTTCCACCAGACAATCTGCAACATCATACCTCAGACCCACTAAGATTAACTAAAACTGGCATAGGTGGAAAAGTTGAGCCAGCATAAATAGGAGAGGAGCAGATGTGATTGGCTTCCCCACCACATGTGATCACAGGAGACTAACAAAAACAGATTAACTCTTGCTAACCTGTCTATGAAACAGCACACAGCAGGTTGCCTCAGCGAACATTCCTGAGTTGATCCCAGACACCAGAGAATTTCTCAAGGCAGAGTGTCAGAATCTGTAATCTGAGCGACCCTGATGCCACCATGACATTCGGCGAAGTTTGTGAAAATCTGCATGTGACACATTCAGATTGTTCAATTTTCATACTCTGAAAACTGAACACTTCATTATATGGTGCACTACATAGTCATGTGTGTAATAGGTTTCACATGTAAGTGTAAAAGAGTCTGTAATTCTCCATTCAGAGTATAACACTGGTAGATAAAACTAGACTGAGCACAAAACTTTCACTAGAGATATGTGAACCTGTTTATTAAAGGTTCGCCAATTTCAAATTCGATAGGAGCCTTAGCCTGTTCGTTCCGGCAAGGTAACCCCAAGCCAGGGTGGATTTGATTTAAATCTAACTGATTTAAATCACGATTTAAATCACTAGTCAGTAAGGCTTGATTTAAATCAGTGATTTAAATCAAAGTTTCTACCTAAACTAGTTCTTGCTACTTTAACATGCAAGTAGATGAAGATTTTTAGAATCACTTTTTATATTACTTTTTTCTCCCAGTTTAATGGGTTAATCATTCATATTTGGACACCACTGTTCTGTTGTACTTGGGAAGGAGAAAAATAATCCTGACCTTAATAACAATTCAAATAGATTTATTCAACTGAAACAATAACAACATTACAGCATTAGTTATTTGCTTAAACAAACATCCATGTTTGTTAACTAATTTGGCTAAACAAAATATATATATATATTTTAAGAAACTTAGACTGTCAGCCCAGCCGACACATGAAAAACTTAAATACTACTGTCCCTGCTGTCCTCTGTAGCTCACTTGTCGTCATCTTCATCATCATCTTCTTCTTTGTTCCTATTCATAATCTGGAAAAGAAAAACAAGCTTTCCTGCTTTATTGGGTCCCAACCGATTTCTCAATTTAGAATGAATGAGTCCAAAGGAAGAGAATATTCTTTCAACGCCTGCAGAAGAAGCTACTGCTGTTAAAAGTGAAATCATTACTTGAACAGTCTCTAAACCCAAGCGCTTAAGTGACTTCCACCAGTTTACTGGTGTAACCTTCCTTAAAATATCTTCAGCAAACATATATTTCTTGAATGGTTCCCCCTTAGCTCTGAAGTTTATTATAGTTGGCATTAAAGATGGATGATTGCTGGATACCCATGTCATAGCTAACTCCTCTTCCTCAGCACTTAGGTTTTGACCCCGATATTGGATATTGACAATATTTGCCAAAAAATGAGCTGGAGTCAGTGCTTGTCCCATTCGTTTGTTTACTGCTTGTAATTTAATTCTGTCCATGTGTAGTTCTGTATTTAAGTGTTCACTCAGTTCCTTCCAAATTTCAACAGCATCCGCAATAAAACAGCTATTTTTCTGTATTTTGTTTAAAGCTTGAGAGATGGGTTTCAGGAAGCTCAGCATATGTTCAACATTTCTCTTAAGCCCAATGTTGAGGATTTTGGCCGTGACAGTGCCATCTATTTTATCTCGATTTTCTTCACAAAGTGTCATCAGAATAGGCCAGATTTTGATATACTGCTCTCAAAACAGTCCACCACAGAGTTCCATCTAACATCTTGTGGGAGCGTTAGCTTGGTTCCACCCATCCTTTTCAGAGCTGCTGCAGCAAAATGATTATTACGGAAGTATTTAGCAATTTCAACAACATTAGCCTTTATTTCTGGAACACTTAAGTCTTTGGCTAAGAGGTGCAGCAAATGAGCACTGCAACCATATGTTATTAGCAGCTTTGTATTCCCTCCCTGCTCTTCTAAATCTCTTCTCATCTTGGATACGTTTGCTGCATTGTCAGTGACCAAACTGCGTACTAGACATTCGAATTTTTGCTTTTACTGCCACTTCTTGTAAGTATTCTGCTGTGTGTGCATTTCCTGACGTATCAGTTGTTTGTGCAAGGAAAACTTTACCTTCTTCTGTTGTTATACAAGCACATACAATAGGATCATTGTGGACATTACTCCACCCATCAATACTTAGGTTAACAATTTTACCCTCCAGAGCTGTTGCACATTGCTCCATTTCTCTGTCATACACTTGATCCAGCAGTTTCCCTGCAAAATCAGCTCTGCTGGGTGGACTGTATCCTGGTCTCAGTGACTGAACCATATTAATGAAATGTGGGTTCTCAGTCAGACGGAAAGAAGAGTTCGTTGCATAAATAAACTGGGCAATTTTTTCATCAATCAACTCTTTTTCTAATCTGCTAGTTCTTATCACAAACCTATCTATGGTGGTTCCAGGAGGTAAAGGTTTTTTCTTCCTTTTGGGTGATGGTGATATGTGGCTGTGGGTGTCTGATGATGATGCTGCTGCTAATGATGCACTATCCTGGATGGATAACTCTGAAACTGTAGAACAGGATGATGGTGATCTTGGAGGTGGATAGTTTCCAGAATCCATGAATTCCCCTAAACAAAAAAAGTCAATGCTGTTATTTTATTGTTTATTATACAATTTCTGCTTATTGTACACAACACATCACTGCCCCTGCCCCAAAAGGAATATTTGTTTTTCTTCATAACTGTACCAAATGACAGTAACATGCAGTAATAATAAGAAATATAATTTTTCTCACACATGACAGTTCAGTCTTTAGAAATAGGATTCAATAAAAATGTTTACCAACCTGAAGATCCTGCCTGTTCAGAAGTGTTTCTTTGGTCATCTTCATCACCGCACTTCTCATGATGTTGCCTCATTCGCGCCACCAGGCCTTGTATCTCTTTGTTGCATCGTTTGCATTTTGCACGCATGCCTGCCTTACCGATAGGCGAAGGAGCTTCATTAAAATATTCCCAAACTGGGTCTCTTTTACGGCCTGCTGCCATTATAAGGAAAGAATGTAATAAACCTCAGATCGTACACACAAACAGATCCAGACTTGTCTGTCTGTGGCTATGCTGCAGTATTGTGCTCAAAGTTTCACTTTCATTTTCTTGTCTGCTTGCCCTTCCTCCTCCTCACACTTAGATTCACACTCTTCTTGTGTTGTGCAGATCTATTCCACTCCAAACAATCAGAAACATATTGTCTAACTTCTTGGACTTGGCACTGAAGGGGTTGATTCTGTATTCATAGGTTTGTAGAACAATAGGATTAAGGTCTTTTTCTCAACTCGGTTCATGTTGTAATATTTTTGCCGTGAAGAAGAGGCTGGAACCTCTGCGGAGTCAAATTCAGTTTTGAGAACTGCGTAAGTAAAGCGAGCGTCTGTGATAATATAGGAGAGAAACTGCCCACTAATCCTACAGAAACCTCTGGAAGAGCATGGCATTGTGAATGTTACACATATACAGTCTTTATTCTACTGAGTTAAACAACTCAGCTTTATCTCATGATGGAAGAACCTTTGGATGGTAAAATATTTTCCTCAAAAAGCAGTTTATTGAAAAAAATCCGATTTAAATCAAAAAAATCCGTTTTAATTTTTTTTACAAAAACATTGATTTTTATCCACCCTGCCCCAAGCCCTTTCCCCAAAAGTCGGCAATGTTCGATCACTGATCGTGTTTTAAAAAAAATGCTTTTCTAATAACATGCTATGCTTTTGGATAGGATTGTGGTGCTGTATGATCTGTTTAATGAGTGGAGAAGGTAAGGGACTCCGGATAAGCCAGACGCGCATGTCGCCTTTTTTTTTTCTTAAGTTTATTTGCAAATGTTGCGGCAGCCAATCACAGTGCAGCAAACATCCACAAGGTTCGGACACAAGGGCTTGTGTCACTGGCTGCCTAAGTCACATGTCCGTCTGCATATAAAATGCAGACATGCATCGTTGGCGCCATTTTGTGATTGTTAAACATTAGGGAAAATGCTGCCACCGATGCTGCTGTACAGTTAGCTTAGCTAGGGGCTTAATCACAGGTAGTTGAGATAGCTAAGAGAGCGATAGCGTAGAATAGGGACGTGCAGTGTAGGGAAAGCTGTGTGCCACAAATTGGCATTTAAGGCTTTGTGCGCACTGGAAAACGGAATTTTCTCAAGAAAATTCCACAGACACTGAAAGATTACCGCACCCTCAATAAAAAAACGCGACAAACCGCACCCGAAAACTGCATGCGGTTTTACCGCGGTATTGCCGCGTGCGGGTTGGTACATGTGTTTTATTGCATTCAATGCAATAAAGCACATTGAAAAAGAAAAAAAAAATCATTTCCTAGAGGGACAGATAGAGGGACAGATAGAGGGACAGATAGAGGGACAGATAGAGGGACAGATAGAGGGACAGATAGAGGGACAGATAGAGGGACAGATAGAGGGACAGATAGATAGAGGACAGATAGAGGACAGATAGATAGAGGACAGATAGATAGAGGACAGATAGATAGAGGACAGATAGATAGAGGACAGATAGATAGAAGACAGATAGATAGAAGACAGATAGATGATAGAGGACAGATAGATGATAGAGGACAGATAGATGATAGAGGACAGATAGATGATAGAGGACAGATAGATGATAGAGGACAGATAGATGATAGAGGACAGATAGATGATAGAGGACAGATAGATGATAGAGGACAGATAGATGATAGAGGACAGATAGATGATAGAGGACAGATAGATGATAGAGGACAGATAGATGATAGAGGACAGATAGATGATAGAGGACAGATAGATGATAGAGGACAGATCGCTGCATTTCTCCCGAGCGGTAATGTGAGTTCAAATTACCGGTCGTGGCAAATGCTCTATGGTTACCTCTGCTGTCTCGTTGCGAGGCTGCATTCATTCAGCGCTGTGTTTCAGTCGCGGCTGGATGCAAGCATCGCAGGACGTGGATTACGCCGGAGCTGTGTGTTTTGGGAGGGGTTAATAAAAGGGTGAACGAGTAGGCTTTTTTGTCTTTATTTTAAATAAAGGATTTTTCGGTGTGTGTTTTTTCACTTTACTTACTGGTTGATCATGTCAGCTGTCACATAGACGCTGCCATGATCAAGCCTGGACTTAGTGGCGGCGATCCGCCGCCATTAACTCCTTATTACCCTGACTGCCACTGCATCACGGCAGCAGGAAGAGCCGGGGACACTCCGGTACTGTCGCATAATGGATGCGACAGTCCGGGGCAGCTGCGGGTTGATATTCTCGGCTGCGGGAGGGAGGGGGACATTAACCCTGCCCCCCGTTCTCCCCAGCCTGAGAATACCGGGCCGCCGCTGTGTGCTTACCTCGGCTGGACGGTAAAAATACGCCGGAGCCCACGTGTTTTTTTTTCTATATTTCCGTTTGCTTTCTATGTGTATTCCATATGTCTGTGTGTGAGTGCGATGTGTGTGTTCTATATCTGTGTGATGTGTGTGTGTGTTTACTCTCTGCTCCGCTTCCTCTTCCTGTCATAATGACATCACTTCCCTGCAAACCGCAGGCAGCGATTTACATTACCGCAGGTAAAACGCGAAATACCGGAGAGAATAACGCAGGAAAACGCAATGAACCACACAGAATTTGCTGCCTGCGTTATTCCCTGCGAGATTTCACGATTACATTGCAGTCAATGGAGTGAAATCCCGCAGCGACGTGTGGAAAAGAAGTGACATGCAATTGTTTTTGCTGCGGGAGTCCCGCAGCAAAACATGCAGCTGTCAAATTCCGTATAGTGCGCACAGCATTTTTTTCCCCCATAGGTTTTGCTGGTGATTCACTGCAGAGATGTTATGAACATTTTCTGCAGCGAAACATGCAGCAAACCGGCAGGAAATCCGCAGCAAAAACCGGCAAGTGCGCACAGGGCCTAAGGATAGAAATCGGGATAAGCACTTGTCAGTGCCTGGCAAAGAGTTGCCAGTGAAGGATCTAAATAGTTATTGCTACTTATTACAGCCTGCTCCCAATTACCCAATCACATTTCTATGTATTGTTTGTTAAAGGGAAGGTGTCGTGCCCAAAAAAAAATGTTCAATAACTGAAAAAAATGTAAAGTAATAATGTTTTAATTAAATATTATTTGTTTTTAATTGAGCAAAATATAAAAAACAAATAAGTTTGATATTTTCCGCTCAAACAGTAGGGGGAGCAGCTGCTGAAATCCTATAGAAATCCTACTTTAGAAATCGCTCACATTACAGCTGCAGTAAAAGTGGGCAGAATCTGCTCTCCTGTGTGTGATGTTACACCTCCCCCTCCCAATCTGGTTGTTTTCAAAAGGATAAGGGAGAATGAAGTTTAGGGACACAGTGCAGAGCCATTTTGTTGGTGACCACAAATGTCTAAAGTGTCACCAAGGACAGCTGCATAGTGCTCCCCATATAACGCTCTGCACGCCCTAGTCCAGCAATGCTCTGCCACACGCACGCCCACCCGCAATGCTCTGCCACACGCACGCATGATGCTCTGCCACACGCACAATGCTCTGCCACACTCACGCACGCACAATGCTCTGCCACACGCACGCACACACAATGCTCTGCCACACGCACGCACACACAATGCTCTGCATGCACGCCCGCTGCGACAAGGAGAGTGAGGGGGAGAGCGTGGGGGTGTCATTGGAGACAGTAGCATCAGCAGTGGGGGGAGGTGCGCCGGTACACTACTCGCACAGGCCGACAGGTGACAGGGGGAAAAGTGCAGCACACAGCATGACCGTTGTGAGCTGCACAAAGATGGCGCTGATCTCCTCCCTCTGCTGTGACCTGGACAGCCCAGGGGGTGCGTCCAGGTCACAGCACACGTGCCCTCTCTGTTACTAAATGGGGTCGGAGCCCGACCACTGTTCTCTATGCCCAGGGGGCTGCCATAAACGAGATGAGTAACTATCGTTACACACAGCAAATCCAACATGGCAGCCCCAGTGCTTCAGTAAAAATAGAATTAAATAAAAACTAAACAGTAAGTTTAATTTTGTATTAAAAATGCTTGATTTCATAATCAAAATTATTAATACAAAAATAAAAAAAAAATGCGACACCCTACCTTTAATAGTGCCTGCAGTAAATTTACTAGTGAACTAGGTAAAAAGGTCTTATCAGTTTTTTTTGCCGGATGAAAATTACACATTGAACCAGAGTAAAGCTGTTCGCACATTCTATCCCATGCGCATCAGAAGTCTGCTGCAAAGATTCCTACACTCAAGAGGACGAAGGCATCTGCACCAATCTCCAAACTCTGTCACAGTTGGATCCTGGCCTGGATGAAGTACGGTCCAAGCAAAATCCCGACCCTTGTACGTACGTCACGTACGGTCATGTGATGTCAGGTTAGGAAGAGGAGGAGTGGGACAATACAGAGCCTGACGATGAAGTTGTAGATCCCACTTGGTGTGAACCCAGAGGCTCGCAGTTGTTTAGCTCAGCATATGAGAAGAAGGGGGAAAGGAGGAAGCCAAGGAGGTTACATTGGCGATTACCATACAAACATGTAGTGATGCAACCATGACAAGCACTGCATCCTCAGCCACAACTCTGGCGGGTCTGCAATTTGCAGAAATGGTTGCCTAACCTGTCCCTTTTTTGAAACCGCAAATGATGACCCAGCTTTCGTTATCTGCCAACGATGTAAACATCGACAGACAAAAATTCAAATAATTTCACTAGTACATGCATAAACCGAGACATACACAAGCTACATGCATTATTGTGCAAATCCTACTGTGGTAAAAAGCAGACTACCGGGCCTAACAAACCAATGACCGCCAAATCCACCGTGTCTGCTGCTTCCTCCTACTTCTGCGTCACCGTCGAAACTATTCTCAAACAAGTCACCAAATGGCAGAACCTTTGTTTACCCGGTATAGTTCAGTGAGAGACTGTCAACTGTTACGGAAATGACCATGCCTGGTGTTTATGACCCATGTAAGACACCATGGCCACATTCTGTGGGTTGGATGGACCATACCTCTCTGGTGTGCAAACACACTATGGGGAAATGGTGGGGGAATCATGCTGCCTGCGAGGTTTTTAAATATCAAGACTCCAATATGGGTCTCCAAGTTGTGTCTTGTCTATAGTGCCAGGGATCTGGGAGCAAGAGGCCTACTCCTGTCACTCGTGCATCTCTTGATTTTTTTAAGTGAAAATGCAGAGCTTAAATTCATATGCTTTGGAGAACGCAGTCACACAGCCGCATAGTTGTGGACCACTATACAGGCACACAGTTTGATCAATGGCTGTCTCCACTGAACCTGGAGCCAGGGAAGGACATGTGCCATAACTATGCAAATCCGGTGGCGGGACTATGCCTCTGTTACATCACGTGCATTGGATGGATCAACCTGGTTGTACAGAAATTTCTAGGGCACTAATCCCGCCTAGATGCATTGCTGCAGAAGGCATGGTCGCTGTGTGCTCACTTGGATCACAAATGGAAATGTCAGGCCACATCCTGTGTATTTCATGGACCATACCTCCCTGCTGTGTAAACACACTATGGAGAAATAGGGGTGGAGGCAATTGATGCCACTGTCTTGCTGTCTGCCTGAAATGTTTTTAAATATCAATACTCCAAGATGGGTCTCCAAGTTGTGTCTTGTCTGTACTGGCAGGGGTAAGGGAGCACCAGCCTTACAACTGTCTCTCATCCAACTCTATATATGTATGTCAATAATCTAGGAAGCTAATGGCTATGCCACTGTAAAATATATTGTTGCTTTTTTTGGAAGCTTTTTGACCCCTTATAAAGTAGCTTCTTCTGCTTTACGTTTGGCTTTCCATTGAATCCAATGTGGATTGAAAATATTCGGAGTTCGGTGTTTATTCAGTTGTGCTCGACGAACCAAGCCTTGGAAGGTTCAACCACCTCTAACCTTCACAACCGTCTACACATCATAGGGAGATTTCATGACATCTTGTCTCATCTACCTGATCATCCTGAGGAACATTCCGATTTTCTTGTTTACAGTCCTGTGTAAGGAGAGGACGGGGACATCTCTCTGGTGTTGTCCTCTCACTGGATAGAACTAGAGGAAACACATACAGGGACTGAATTAATTCTTTACATACAGATAATTATAGGCCGTGTGTATTTAGTCCTGTCTATTACCTGGTGATGTGAGGGGCTGGGGAACCTCCATCATGACATCCTGGTACAGATCTTTGTGTCCTTCTAAATACTCCCACTCCTCCATGGAGAAATAGATAGCGACATCCTGACACCTTATAGGAACCTGACACATACAATAATACCGTCATCCCCCGATCCCTTCATAGCGTTACTGTATAATGTCCCAGCATTCCCAGCAGTGTCACCTCTCCAGTCAGCAGCTCAATCATCTTGTAGGTGAGTTCTAGGATCTTCTGGTCCTTGATGTCCTCATGTATCAGGGGGGGAGGTGGAGGCCCCGTGATTGGGCTCAGGGGTCTTCCCCATTCCTCAGACACAGGGGCCTGACAGCGATCACTAGAGGTCTTCTTCACTACTGTGTAATCCTGGTTATGGAGAGACACATTAATAAACCTCACTACAGACATTTCCAGAGTCCTCACCTCTCCAGTTCTGTCCATCTGTTATTCCCATAGATAAGAATGATGTAATGTGACGTCATCAGAATCTCTCACCTCTCCAGTAATCCGGAAGAGGATCTCTAGGGTGGGATGTAATATCCTCTCCGCCATCTTGTCCCTGTCCTTATCCATCCTTGATGGGTCAATCAGGAGAATTCTCTTCTATAGAAGATCTGAGAGGATCCGATATTGTAGGGTCCTGAATGGGAAGAAGATGACGATGTAACATCAGAAAGATCCCATGTAAGAAATCTCCGGAGCTGTTACCGGCTTCACATGATCACTACATCCAGTCCTGGCCCCGTCCTGCCCCCGGTATAACACACAATCCACCTATAGTCACACACACAGATTTATCACAGAATATAGACCCGGGGCCGTCAGTAACAGATAATGATAGAGCATTAATATCTCCTGATAGTGACAACATGGAGCGGGCGACGGCCATAATGGAGACTGTACAGTAACAGAGCAGCGAGCGGCGTCAGGAGGGAAGTGACCCAATCTAATCCTATACAGACAGATCCTGATAGAGCCGCACAGACGGGAACACGTTCTGTCTCCTGGAGTGTGAGCAGCACTGAGGGGGTTAATGTAATGGGGAATCTCCACACCCCTCCTCCTGCAGAGCCGCACACTGGATATATGGCTGTGACTAAATCCTAGTGGTGAAAGCTCCGCTCCCTCTGCCACCAGGATTTCCCCGCTCCCCTTTATCACACACAGTCTGTTCTCGGCGCCATCATTACCCGACTCTCTCCCTCTCTGCAGCTTCTTCTCTTACATGCGGCCGCTTCATACAGGGGAAACCACTTCACTTCCTGTGAAGTGTAGAATGGCTCCTCCCCCCATGTGACTGATCACATGACTATGACATCATCACAGGTCCTGTAAGCACAGAGCAGCCATATATCTAGTGCGCGGCTCCACATTTCCAGATGGAATAAATATTTTTCTAGTCCACGTGGTCATGGAGTTGTTATTTAATAGAAGCGGGGGAGTGGGGATAAGACCCCCCGGAGAGGAGCGCGCAGGGGCTGGTGAAGCCCCCCTAACATACACTTGCAAACTTAAAACGGACTCTGAAAACTCATCTGTTCAGAAATGCCTATAATCTACAATGACGCCACTGCCCCACCACCGTGCGGAGCTGCCGCCCCACCACCGTGCGGAGCTGCCGCCCAACCTACACCCCACCTACTGTCTCCTCCCCAAAATCCTTTAGGATGTAAGCCCGCAAGGGCAGGGCCCTCTTCCCTCTGTACCAGTCTGTCTATTGTAACTTGTATATGTATTCTGTATGTAACCCCCTCATGTACAGCACCATGGAATCAATGGTGCTCTATAAATAAACAATAATAATAATAACATGATTATAGTGGATGGGAGGAAACATCGCCATGCCAACCAACCAAGCCGGTCACACCCACTGGCCTGGAAGGAGCTGTAGGGAATCAGTGCTGGAGGCGATGCAGGGACGCAGTAGAGAGGCATACACGGGTGTTCAGTGGAAAAAGTCAGGGTTTTATTCACACTGATAACAAACAGAGAATACAAGGCCTTACTTCAGACAGGAATGCAAAGCAAAGGCCCAGCTTGTCACACAGCACAGCAGAGGCTCTGGAGGTGCCAGTCCATTCAGGTGCATCCTCCCCACAGCCCCTGCTTCAGCTTTCCATCCCAACCACCACACACTGAGGAGATCTGGCTGCCTGGCCTTACAATGAGAGAACTGGCTGCCTGGTCTCAAACTGGGACAATTTTTGGACATTTAGTTTCGTTTTTAAAACTCAAACCTTCTTCAGCGCAGTGTGTTATTGACCAAGCTAATTACTGCCAGTTATAGAGAGAGATATCAGGGGATTTGGAGAACTTTAAATCCATGGTGAACCGATTCCCTGATTATTGAAGTCTTTAGCCAAATTAAAGGGGTGGGCCGTGGCAAGATTGAATTTCATTCTAAATCCGTCTATTTGATGCTAGAATCTAAGCTTTTCTCATATAATTGTATTAAAAAGCTTTTGCTTTTCCCTAACTACACTAACTGCTAGTTTATTTTTATTGTTTATATTCCTTGTCTGATGACGATTCGGGTGAGAATCTCAGTGCAGATTACTCAAAACAAAGCGTCATTAGAGCAGGGGGCAGAGGCTGCGGTCACCTCACAGCACCTGCACCCTCCCTTGAAGTGTCATCAGGGGGCAGAGTCATGATGCTCATTGCAGGCGCTGGTCTGTTCCTTCTATGTCCCTGCTGTGTTCTAGCTCTGTCCCTCCCTGCGCTGTGCACTGAGCGATCTGCCTCTTCCCTAATACACATCGTACACACATGGCTCCGCTCCGTACACCTCGTACACACACGGCTGTGCTCAGTACACTTTGTACACATGCGGCTTTGCTCCGTACATCTGTTACATGCATGGCTCTGTACATGTTTGGCTCTATACAAGCACGGTTCGGCTTCATACACCTCGTACACGTGCAGCTCACGTCCGTACACCTCGTACACGCATGGCTCCGCTCCACACAAGTTGTACACATGCAACTCCATTTCATACACATGCAGCTTCAATACGCACAAACCGTAAACACGCGACTCCACACATATCGTACATCTGGTCCACATACTATGTACACGCAGCTCTGCTCCATACACCTGGTACACGTGCGGCTCTCCACTGTACACCTTGTACGTGCATGGTTCGGCTCCATACACATCGCAGACACGCGGCTCCGCTCTGTACAACTCACACATGTTGTACACACACCTCTGGTCCACATACAATGTATACGCATGGCTCCGCTTCGTACACCTGTGGCTCAGCTATGTACATGTCGGACACGCACGACTTCAATACACACAAACCATACACATTATTCAGACACAACTCTGCTCCACGCTTATCGTACACCGTGGCTTCGCTCAGCACATGTCATACACACGGCTCCGGTCCGTACACCTTATATACATGCAGCTTCACTCCGTACACATTGTACACCCACGGCTATGCTTCATACACGTGCGACTACACTCCGTATGTTGTACACCTGCGGCTCTGTTGCATCCACACTGTAATCCCTCCTGACCCCACACACAAACTTCACCTCATCCAGCACAGCACAGTCCTGCACACACTGAGGAGCTGATCATGTGACCCCTGACTCCTCCCCTCTATGTGACATCATCACAGGTTCTGCAAGCAGAGCCATATATCTAGGGTTGTGGCTAAATCCCAATGGGCCATGGGACCACTGCCGACGTCATGGCCATGTAACCAGAAGGGGCGTGGCCTGCACCAACATAGCTGGATTTTTTTAAGTCCACATGGTGATGGAGTTGTTATCCCCTTAGACCCGCAACACACATCCGTGTAATTTGTACGTGTGCGGTACGTATTTGCACGTACCGGAGACCCATGTTATTCAATGGAAGATGGCACAAGTACGTAAAATCGCACGGAACGTGTGTCCGTGTCGTAAGTACGTGTGTGCGCTTTTCTACACGAACGACATGTCCGTTTTTGGCCGGCAGCATGCAGGCACGGACCCGCTTTAGTCCATGGGTCTGTGCCTGCACGGACCGCACACTGAGTATGTCCGTGTTCAGCACGTATCGTCCGTGTCCGTATTTCATCACAAAATCTGAAACACTTGTTACCAATCTATCAGGTCAATTGTAGGCCATTAATTCTGGCGCCAAACATACATTTCCTGTCTCATTTGTACGCCAGACAGCAGCTGGGCACCTGTCCTCTCACTGCAGGGGAACTTTGAGCTCAGAGAACACCACAGGTACTGAGCATGGCGCCCAGAATCGATACAGAGAGGCTGATTGGAGAAGTAGAGCGGCATCCAGAGCTGTGGGACACACGTATTGATGGCTATCATGACAGGTTAATGGTGGAACGAGCATGGATGGCTGTGGCAGAGATAGTCTACCCTAGGAATGGATGGTCTCAATGTACCCCTGGAAGGACAAAATAGATATGGTGAGTACAGATATTTGCCTTGCTTCTGTCTTTACCTACATGTGCACATTCTGTAGGCAGAGTATAAACATATTTGTATAGTTTGTTTGGCATGTATTAGGCTATGTGTCCACGGTAGAATGTACCTGCGGATTTTTCTGCATGAAAATCCGCGACTTTCGCGGCAAATCCGCACCTTATTTTTGCCGCGGATTTGCTGCGGATTTAGGCTATGTGTCCACGGTAGAATGTACCTGCGGACTTTTCTGCCTGAAAATCCGCGACTTTCGCGGCAAATCCGCACCCGCGGATTTGCCGCGGATTTGGCGCGGATTTTGATGCGGATTTTTTTTTTTTTCCCCATTCTATACGCAAATCCGCACCAAAATCCGCAACAAACAATTGACATGCTGCAGATTTTTCCGCATCAAAATCCGCGGCAAATCCGCAGCGGAAAAATCCGCAGCATGGACACAGCATTTCCAAAATGCCATTGAAATGGCTTGGAAGTGCCGCTGCTGCAGATTTTCGGTAAATCTGCGGCAAATCCGCGGCAAAATCCGCGCAAAATCCGCAGCGTGGGCACATAGCCTGAATGGGCCTGACTCATTTTGAGCTACACTAGAGACTCACAAACAGGAGAGTGTAGTTTTCTGGCCTTTTGAAGTATTCATTGCAGTTTTCAAGTAATGTCAGCATGTGTATATGTGGCCTGCAAAGCATTTTATGCATGTACAAAAGGCATTTCAGGGTGGTTAAGGCCGGTTTCACACATCCGGCTTTTTGCCGGATCCGGCGCTCTCCCGTACAGTTAATACAGTACAATGACAGCGCAACAAGCGCTGGTTACGTGCTGTCATGTGACCGGCGCATATGACCCGGAAGTTACAGCGCTATCATTGTACTGTATTATCTGTAGGGAAGAGCGCCGGATCCGGCAAAACGGCAAAAAGCCGGATGTGTGAAACCGGCCTTAGCCACTAATAAACATGTTTGGGGGTTTTTTGGCTTGCATTTCTGTGCATTGTCTATTGCAAATGTGCTGTGATTTGTCTATACATTTTGAGTTGTATTTCTATGTTTGGTTTATTATGCATGTTCCTTGGTGTCACCATGACTGGAATGGTAACAGTAATGTGTAGTGTATAATGGAAAATATATGTGGAACATATGGCACTTCATGGGTTAGTAGTCATTTTGTTTCTCATGGCTTTCTATAGGTTTTTTTTATTTTTTTTTTAACAATTAAAAGGAGATAAATGATTATTCAGTGGTTTAAGATTTTTACTGGTGAAATTGTTTTCTTTCCCATGCTTATTGTGTTATTATGTCACTATATGAGTGTTATGGGTTGTTGTTTTCATACACATGGATGTGTGTTCCTATTTTTTACAATTGCTGCAATACAAGACTAATGTCTAATTTTTTTTAATCTACAATTGTTAGAATTCGTGACCTTATTTTAATTTTTTTTTTTTTTTTTTAACAGTGGATCTTGTCAAACGGCGATGGCGCTCAGCCCGTGACCAGTTCAGAAGAGAGTATAACCCTGTGGCCACCACAGCTGCCGCAGCCAAAAAGAAAAAATATGTCCATTATGAAAGACTCACCTTCCTCATGCCCATTTTGGAAGTACCAAAGTAAGTTTCAACCATTACATCACATGGTGGTTTTATTTAAAAGGCACACATTAATTTTTTTTTTTTTTTTTTCATCAAAGTACAGAGGATAATCTGGAAGATAGTGAGGAAGCCCAGTCAGCAGTATTAACAGCGACCTCTGCTTCTGAGATGGAGCCTACCTCATATCAACCTCCACCAATCCCCAACACCAGCCAGCCAGACGCAGAAGAAATGTCCTCTGATTTGGGTTTGGGAACAAGTCAATCCACTACTGTAATTCCAGGCCAGTCTACAGGGCAACAAAGTGGCCCTTCACCAGTTCTTGCAGAGAGTAGTCCACAGCAACATGCAGGCACACAACCAAGAATAACAACTAAAACCATGCGCACAGTAGCCCAATCTATCTGTGGTCGCAGACATAGGCGTTATGAAGATTTACGTTCCCTGCCAGATATCATTGATACCAGAATAATACACATGATGAATTCACTGACACCAGAGAGTGATGGAGAGAGATTTTGCCGCTCCCTTTCTCCCTCTCTTGCATTGGTTGCACCTGATAGGCAGGACAGATTGAGGGCGTCCTTAATAACCCTAATATCTGCTACCCAACGTGAGCCAGAACCCATATATTGTTTTGAAGTGATAGAGCAATGGAGAGCTAATCCACGTGGTCCACACACAAACACAACCCAATAAACTGTGGAAACCCAAACTGATGAACATTACTTTAATTTTCAACTAAATCCTGTAGTGCAACAAACACATATACAGTGTCCATCTTCTTCTATGGTAACTGATGTACAAATTAGGCCAACAGTTGTCCCACACCAAACAGGTACATCAATGACACAAAGGCCATCTCAACAGCCAACATTTGTCCCACAACTACCCCAACAAACACCAATACAATCCTCTTTTAACTATCCTAGTATTGTTAGCAATGTTCATAGACTACCTCAAATGATTCAACAACCAACAGCATACCATGTTCCTAATAATCCACAACAACAGTACTTTCAAAAACAGACTTACCCAACTAACTTCACATACACACATACTCGGCCTCTTCCAACACATCAATATGTACCACCTACACTTGGTCTTCCATCTGCTCAAACAACTGCCTCATTATTTGTTCCAAGTACAACAACTGTTACTAGTGGAAACACTGATCAGTCACTCACTACAACATCTACTGTTGTGCAGCAAACATATTCTGTAGGTGTCAATGCAATGGAGATTACACAGGAAAGCATCAGTAGCCTAGAGGATTTAGTTGAATCATAATGTGATATTGTATGTATTATTTTACATTTTGGTATGTTTTCTATGGTATTGCTGGTGGGAAAAAATATCAAAATGTAACACATTACTTACTCTATATGCATGGGGTCATATTTTTGTTTTCCTTTCCAAAAATTCAATAGAAATTACTCTATCACTTCAAAAACAATATCTGCCTGTTAGAATGAAGCCTTGCTCTGGACATGTTGATTGGACCATCCGTTATAATAAACTGGGTTTAGGGAAAAAATGAACGCACATAAACTACTACACTAACATTCAGACACCTTTATTATTAAAAATCCAGCCACTATGCAGTATCTGCATATGGTCTGGTCCCATACTTGTATTCCAATAGTGCCAAACAAATTATGTTTGCGTGACATTATTGCATAATAAAGTATGGTGTTTTTTATGGGCTAATGTCCCTGACAAAATTGTATTAAAAAAAAAAACATGGTGTCTTGCAAAAGATAACATACATACATACATAGGTAAAATAATAATTCTGGACTAACTTTTTCAAATAAAATTTGCAATAATTTTATTAGTCATGTACATTCAGTAGTACTGTTTTTAGAATAACAAAAAATCCTGATGTTATAACAATATTGTTATATCACAATAGGTTATGGGGACCACAAACACAACCAACCAACAAAAAAACCTCAAATTATACCTATGTATGGTCATTTTCTCTTTTGTAATACATATGTGTTTGTGCTTATGTAACCAAGTGTTAAAAAACTATAACAATGCCAAAATTATACATGACTATGGCGATTTAAACTAAAATAATCTTTAAACTGATTCCTCACTTGTAGACCAGAAGTGGACACAGTGGTTCTGACACTACTATTCTGTACAAATGGTGCATTTAAAACAGGCAACTCCTCAATGTCTTCGTCATTGCTTTCATGTAATCTACAGTAATTATGTAACACTACTGTCGATTTAATGACAGCCTTGACTAAATGCGCCATCTTGAGGCCAAAATGCCAAAGGCACATTCAACATAGGAATGTGCTCTGGCCATTTTGCTATTAAATAGGGCTTTTGATCTGTCCAGCCCCCTTCTGGGATATGGACGCATCAAATGCCTAGACAATGCAAACCACTGATCTGCAACCATTACAAAAGGGACAATTGGGCCATTAGTACCAGGCAATGGTCTTGGTGCAGGCAAACTTAAACTATCAGACATTAATTGTCTTGCTAAACGTGAGCTTCGGAAAATGCGAGCATCTGAGGCACTGCCATAGGCCCCAATATCCGCAAATAAAAAGCAGTAGTTTGTATCTACCATGGCCAAAATAACTACAGAAAAAAACTTATGATAATTAAAATATCTTGATGCTGAGTTCGGTGGTTTCTTCACTCTGTGTTTTCCGTCAATGGCACCAATACAATTAGGGAAAGCTGTTTTCTCCAAAAATTCATCTGAAATGTGCATCCATTCCTGTGTTGAAGGCAGCTGCATGACATGATGCCTAAGGGTCTCCCAAAGCACAGTGCAGGTATGCAGGATAATCTTGCCAATTGTTGACCTTCCCAATAAGAATTCGAAATGTAGACTGCTGATGGATTGCCCAGTTGCTAGGTAACTGAAATAGAATAAAAACATGACATTACTTTGACTATTCATGTAATTTATATTTCACACCAAATATTTGTATCATCCAATGACTGGCGAGATACTGTGTATGTTTTTTTATAATATCTTTGGTTGGGAAAAGCATATGTGATCTTTACTTTCCATATTGGAAAAATATTTAATTTTGTGTTTAATAAACAAGTTTGTTTGAGTTAAGCCTCTTGTGTCTTCAATTTTGGTAGAGATAGAATGGTAGATGTGACTTCTCTGATCTTAATTTTAAATTGCACTGTGGTTAAGTGATCAATATAAGTTTTCTACAAAGACCATAATTTTAAATTACATAATGTCAAAAAAAATTATGCCTTAGCGACTTAACATGTATTTCAATAAAACCGATAAAGCATGAGTATACATGACAACACCTACCGTAAAGTCACCAACAGTCGTTCCTCAGGGGAGATGCTGAGGCGCATAGAGGTGTCCTAATGCTTCAAACGATGGTACACAAGGTCAAGGATGTTGTCAAATGAATTCATGGTGAGATGGCAGTAGGCTTGGAATTTAGGTGGAAATTTCCGCATTTCCCCATATAAAATATTAAATTGCCCATGTGTTTTCCTGAGCTTCACAAGGGGGTGAATCCACATCCTTTTCTCCAGTGGTGGCTCTTCTATAATCATATGTCGCCTAACCCCAAATCTCCTAGATATCAAGAGCAAATACATGGTTGCTTCATTGGAGAGAGACATTTTGGAGTGTGTCTAATGTGAGAATGAGCTCTGAAGCCATGTTTTTTAAGGGTTTTTTTAAGCAAAATAAACAAATTGGATAGTTAATTGACCAATTAAACACACCAGGAGCACATATTGATGGGCTAACAAGGTTATTTGTGTGAAAATACGTATCTGAAAAAACGGACGGCACACGGACTGCACACGTACGTATTTTATGTAAATACGGTCATTCCGCACGTACACACGGCTCGCATACGCCATCACACGGATACCATACGTATCGGAGAAACGCCCCAAAAATACGGAACACGGACCCAAAAAACGGACCGTGTCATACGGACGTTTTTTTTTGCAGAAGTGTGTTTTAGGCCTTAGTGACGGAGCTAATTTTCACCTTAATGACCAGACCAAATTTTGCAATTCTGACCAGTGTCACTTCATGCGGTTATAGCTCCTGAACGCTTCAACGGATACCGGTGATTCTGAGATTGTTTTTTCGTCACATATTGGACTTCATGTTAGTACCAAATTTAGGACAATATTTTTTGCGTTTATTTATGAAAAAAATTTAATTTTGGCAAATATTTTGAAAATTTAGCAATTTTCAACTTTTGAATTTTTATACCGTTAAACCAGAGATTTCTGTGACACAAAATAGTTAATAAATAACATTTCCCACATGTCTGCTTTACACCAGCACAATTTTGGAAACAATTTTTTTTTTTGTTAGGAAGTTAGAAGAGTTCAAAGTTCATCAGCGATTTCTCATTTTTACATCAAAATTTACATTACCATTTTTTTTAGGGACCACATCATATTTGAAGTGACTTCGATAGGCCTAGATGACAGAAAATACCCAAAAGTGACCCCATTCTAAAAACTGCACCTCTCACACTGCTCAAAACCACATTCAAGAAGTATATTAACCCTTCAGGTGCTTCACAGGAACTAAAGGAATGTGGAATGAAAAAAAGCAAAAAATAAAATGTACGTAAAAATGTTGCTCTAACCCAAATTTATTCACTTTTAGAAGAAATAACACAACAAAATGGACCCCAAAACTTGTTACCCACTTTCTTATGAACGCGCCAATACCCCACATGTGGTCAGAAACCTCTGCTTGGACAAATGGGAGGGGCCAGAACAGAAGGAGCAATATTTGAATTTTGGAAAGCAAAGTTGGCTGAAATAGATTGTGGGCACCATGTTGCATTTACATGTCCGCTAAGGTACCTAAACAAAAGAAACCCCTCACAAGTGATGCCATTTTGGAAACTAGACCCCTCAAGGATTTTATTCAGGAGTATAGTAAGCATTTTGAATCCACAGGTACTTCACAAAAATGTTGCTGTAGCAACAAATTTGTCACTTTTAGGCTATGTGGCCATTATCCAGAGACACGTCGTCTAGTACACAGTGTCAGCCTTCCTGCAGAGATGTGAGTGTTGTCCAGGGGAGAATGCAGCTGCCCATGCCCACGATTTGGGTTCAGGCTGCTGTGGACTTTAGCTCTATTCTACCTGCAGAGAGCACTCTTGTCTCCGCAGCATAAATTGAAATGCTGAGGCTCGGGAAGCTGCACCACAAGTCGGTTTATGCTGCGGAGAAAAGAAGCACAGTGGGCATGGGATTTCTAAAAATCCTTCTACTGTGCTTCTACTGCACAACGCAGCGTTATGGACGCAGGGAAAACACTCTGCGCCCAAAACGCTGCAAACCCTGATCGTGGGCGCACAGCCTAAAATGCTACAATGGATGAATGGATAGATGTCAAACATATATATAACGTCCCACCCCCCTGCATATTCTAAGCTGGCGCCCTTTAGTGCCTTTCATGTGGCACTAAAGGGTGCCTATCCTTGTATTTAGCCCCCAAAAAGATAATAATTAAAATAAACGACGTGGGGTCCCCCCTATTTTTGATAGGCAGCTAGGGTTAAGCAGACAGCTGTAGCCTGCAAACCACAGCTGACAGCTTCACCTTGGCTGGTGATCAATTTGGAGGGCTCCCCAGGCTGGTTTTTAAAATAAAAACAAAAAAAACGTGGGGTCCCCCCCAATTAGATCACCAGCCAAGGTGAAGCTGACAGCTGGGGTCTGGTATTCTCAGGGTGGGAAGAGCCATGGTTATTGGACTCTTCCCAGCCTAAAAATAGCAGGCCGCAGCCGCCCCAGAAGTGGCGCATCTTTTAGATGCGCCAATCCTGGCACTTCGCCCCAACTCATCCCGTTGCCCTGGTGCGGTGGCAAACGGGGTAATAAATGGGGTTGATACCAGATGTGTAATGTCACCTGACATCAAGCCCAGCAGTTAGTCATGTCACGGCGTCTAACAGATACCCGACATAACTAATTGACAGTAATAAAAAAAAAAATGACAACAAAAAAAAAAATTATTTGAAAAAACACTCCCCAAAACATTCCCTCTTTCACCAATTTATTGAAAAGAGAAAAAAAAATAGGGTCCGCTGTAATCCATTTTGGAAGTCCCACGACGACTCTGGACCTTCTAGAATATGGGGGCATGTTCAGGGAACGTATCCCCCATTTTCTAGGTGTGCAGACCCTCCATGTGAGGAGTGTGGGTGCAAAAAATCTGCACCCTGTCTACACGGGTCACAGCTGCAGAGTGCGAGCAGCAGCCAGCGCAGCTCTCTGAACACAAGAAGCTGAGCTGTCAGCTGCTCTGCACAGTGCACACATGTGACCCGCGCTACAGAAGAAGAGGAGGAATCACGGGGATCGCCGAGGATAAGGTACGGGGGAACACCGGGAGACACCGGGGAGGTATGGCGGGTGACCTGGCAGGGCCTGGGGAGCAGGTTTTTGTCCCATGTGTCCTGGCACATGCAACAGAAATCAGAGGAAGAAGCTGAATGTGGGCGGCGCGCTGCTGTGCGCGCCGGTGTGCGCATCGCCATCTTGGATTATGGAGGGGGTGGAGGGTCGGGAAGGGCATTTTGGCGACACCAGGGAACCGGAGGGGACAAGGGAGGAGATTTATCTCCCATCTGACAAGTTTGGTGGGAGATAAATCATTTTTTACCGGCGCTGTCATTTACTGTAACGTGATCATCGGTATACGCTGTATACTGGTGATCACGTGAGCGGGGACTGGAAAAAACGGCCTGAATCATGATCTCCAGGGTCTCAGCTACCACCGGTAGCTGAAACTCCGGAGATTTTCCGTCGCTGGGGGGCGCTACAAGCTATTTTGGCATGACGTCTCAAGGCGTCGGTACAGAACAAGTACCCTGTTTTTCCGATGTCTTGAGACATTAGGCCATCGTTATGCGGTTATAATAGAAGTGGGGTTTGAGGGCAAGACCACAGGAGGGGGTTGCAGGGAGTGGACGGGAGAAAACATCACCACGCCCACTAACTAAGCCGATCACACCCACTAACCAAGCCGGTCACGCCCAAGTTCCTTCTAGCCACTGGGATTTAGCCACAATCATAGGTGGAGGTATGTGGAGATTCCCCATTACTGGGAGCAGGGGGTATTAACCCCCTCAGTGCTGGTGACCTTTCTCTTCTTGCTCCCATATACCTCACTGATGGATGCATCTCTTTCTCTGGAGCTTCTCTTATTTCCCGCTGATGTCGCGTCTGTGGGTTCTTTTTTATGGCTCATATTTAATAGAAGGTTCTGGAACATACAAATTATTAATCTGGTTTATTCCCTCCTAGCGATTTCCTTCTGGTCTGTTTACAAGTCGCCTCCTGCATTGTCTCCCATTAGAGCTGCACCCACAGAGGTGTACTAACATACTATTCAATGCCCATTGCCAGCGTCATTAGCGGTGAAGCTGTTGAGGAGGGCCATTAGATCAAATACTTAATTAACCTCTTCACAAGGGATTGTGGGAAATGTGTCAATTTGCCTTATATGAGACAGGTTTTCAGAGATAACTAACATGGCCACGGATGACATCATAGATACTCCCATCAGCATGGATCCACCAGATAACGACATAAACCCTCCCATCAGCATGGATCCATCCAATGACCTCATAGACCTGCCTACGATGACCCCCACCAATCAGCTCATGGACTAACACATTGTTCAACCCACTGACTAATGGACAAGTCCAAGTATATCCACTGTAGGGCTGACCATGAGCCTTTTCTTAGTTTATACAAGAGCATGTTCTTGGAATAAACCTGTCTGTTTTTGGGCAGACCTCGATCGAGGAAAGATGAATATCCGACTGTGTGTCTGATTTTTCAAGCATGCACTCGATCCACACCAATTAGGCCAGGCAGCAGGCAACAAGTGACCTCTGGTTAAGAGTTCACCTTAACAAAGCGTCTTCCTTGTGTCCATTGTCACCGGTTCAGAATGCCGGGCTTAGGCCCTGTGCGCACACTGCAGTTTTTACCACGGTTTTGCTGCATGTTTTGCTGCAGAAAATGTTCAGAACCTTGCTGCAGTCCTTCCCCAGCAAAACCTGTGCTAAAAAAAAATGCTGTGCGCACACTGCGTTTTTTTCACCAACGGGTTTTGCTGCGGAATTTCTGCAGCAAAAAGAATGTGCATGTCACTTTTTTTCTGCAGGTACCTGCGGTATTTTACCCCATTGATTGTAATGTATTCATGAAATACCGCAGGTAGCAAATTATGTGCGTTTCATTGCGTTATTCCGGCGGTATTTCGCGTTTTTCGGGACATAGTGATCATCACTACCCTGCGTTTTGTCATTAGGAGAGGAAGTGATGTCATTAGGAGAGGAAGAGGAAATAGAGCAGAGAGTAAATACACACATCACACTCACACACACACACATACATATACAATGAACATAGAAATCAAACGTACATATTAAAACTAAAAAACGAAAATAAAAACGTGGGCTCAGCCATATTTTTACTATATATTTACCATATTCTGTCCAGCCAAGGTAAGTACACAGCAGGGGCCTGGTATTCTCAGGCTGGGGAGGATGAGGGCCATGGTTAATGCCCCCCCTCCCGCAGCCAAGAATATCAGCCCGCAGCTGCCCCGAGAATGTTGCATCCATTATGCGACAGTCCCGGCATGTTACGGACTCTTCCCGATTGCCGTGATGAGGTGGCAATCGGGGTTATAAGGAGTTAATGGCAGCCCATAGCTGTCACTAAGTCCAAGATTAATAATGGCAGCATCTATGACACGCCGTCACTAATCTGTAAGTAAAAGTAAATAAACACACACAAAAAAATCCTTTATTTGAAATCAAATACAAAAAATTCCCCTCTTTCACCACTTTATTAACATCCCCAAATACCCCTCCAGGTCCGGCATAACCTACAGGAGGTCCCACAACGCTTGCATACTGACCAGCAACGTCTGAGAGCTAGTACTGAAAACAGTCCCGTGAACGAGGCTGCACGGGTAACTCAAGGACATTTTTCACGATCGGTAATGTCATTACCGCTCGCGAGAACTTCAGGGCCTCACAAGCGGTAATAGAGTGATGTCACCGACCGTCAATGACCCTGCGAGAACTCAGACCCAAGGTCCTGCAGGCTCACTGCTGTATGAGAAATAATGTTGTAGGGGAAACACGTACAACAGAAATAAAAGCTGTAATATCTATCAACCAATTTATCTATCTCTATCCCTCTATCTTTCTATCTATCTATTATCTATCCTATCTCTCTATCAACCTATCCATCATCTATCTATCTATCTATCCATTATCTATCTATCAACCTATCTATCTATCCATTATCTATCTCTCTATCTATCTGATTCCCAGGGACCGCAGTGCTGGGGAGTCAGCCGCATCTTCCTGGCTGCTGGCCCTTTAAGACCCCGCAGGGCGCATTCAATACTGAACGCTGCGATTATGCTGGTACTGGCTACGTGAGGACGTACGGGTGGGAGGTGTGCTACAGTCCAACAGAAGAGGAGCAACTTCCCCATCGTCCCCCAGGTTCTACTATGCCAGGCAGTGCTCTCTCTGTGCTCTGTCAGTGTCCCCAGCTTCCCCCAGGTCTGTCAGTGTCCCTAGCGTCCTCCAGGTCTGTCAGTATCCCCATCCTCCTCCAGGTCTGTCAGTGCTCCCAGCCTCCCCCAGGTCTGTCAGTGTCCCCAGCCTCCCCCAGGTCTGTCAGTGACCCCAGCCTCCCCCAGGTCTGTCAGTGTCCCCAGCCTCCCCCAGGTCTGTCAGTGTCCCCAGCCTCCCCCAGGTCTGTCAGTGTCCCCAGCCTCCCCCAGGTCTGTCAGTGTCCCCAGCCTCCCCCAGGTCTGTCAGTGTCCCCAGCCTCCCCCAGGTCTGTCAGTGTCCTCAGCCTCCCCCAGGTCTGTCAGTGTCCTCAGCCTCCCCCAGGTCTGTCAGTGTCCCCAGCCTCCCCCAGGTCTGTCATTGTGCCCAGCCTCCTCCAGGTCTGTCAGTGCCCCCAGCTTCCCCCAGGTCTGTCAGTGTCCCTAGCCTCCTCCAGGTCTGTCAGTAACCCTAGCCTCCTCCATGTCTGTCAGTGACCCCAGCCTCCCCCAGGTCTGTCAGTGTCCCCAGCCTCCCCCAGGTCTGTCAGTGTCCCCAGCCTCCCCCAGGTCTGTCAGTGTCCCCAGCCTTCCCCAGGTCTGTCAGTGTCCCCAGCCTCCCCCTGGTTTGTCAGTGCACCGGGCCTCCCCCAGGTCTGTCAGTGTCCCCAGCCTCCCCCAGGTCCCCAGGTATGTCAGTGTCCCCAGCCTCCCTCAGGTCTGTCGGTGCCCCCAGCCTCCCCCAAGCCTGTCAGTGTCCCCAGCGTCCCCCAGGTCTGTGTCTGCCCCCAGCCTCCCTCAGGTTTATCTGTGCCCCTAGCCTCCCCCAGTTATGTCTGTGCCCCCAGCGCCCTCTGTGCCCCCAGCCTCCCTCAAGTCTGTCTGTGCCTCCAGCCTCCCCCATTGTTCTCAGTGCCCCCATCATCCCCCAGCCTCTCCCATCGCTCTCTGTGCCCCCAGCGCTCTCTGTGCCCCTCCGTCAATCCCCCAGGGCTGTCTGTGCCCCTCTGTCAATCCCCCAGGGCTGTCTGTGCCCCTCCGTTAATCCCTCAGGGCTGTCTGTGCCCCTCCGGCAATCCCCCAGGGCTGTCAGTGCCCCTCCGGCAATCCCTCATGGCTGTCTGTGCCCCACCGGCAACCCCCAGCGCTGTATGTGCCCTTCCGGCAATCCCCCAGGGCTGTCTGTGCCCCTCCAGCAATCCCCCAGGGCTGTCTGTGCCCCTCCATCAATCCCCCACGGCTGTCTGTGCCCCCCAGCTATGTATATATCCCCAGCAATGTTTGTGCCCCACAGCGATGTCTGTGCAACCCAGTGATGTGTATATGACCCCAGTGATATCTATGCCCCACTGCTTCCCTAATGATGTTTATTCCTCCCAGCCCTCCCCAGCAATGTTTATGCCCCTCAGCTTGTCTGTGCTCCCCATCAATGATGTATATACCCCCAGTGATGTCTGCCCACAGCCACGTCTATGTTCCGCAGCTTTTCTAGTGATATATACTCCTCCCAAGTGATGTATTTGTCCTCAGCATCTCCTTTGATGTCTACGCCCCCAGCCTCCCTAGTCATGTCTATGCCCCCAGCCTCCCCAGTGATCTATATTCTTCCCAACCTTCCCCTGTGTTGTATATACAGCAGGCCCAGCCAACTCAAACCTGGAAAAGCAGTTGTGAAAAGCAAGAAGATCAGTATCACCTAATATTACAGCTGCACCAAAGAGTACAAGCTCCAGCCGCCACAGTGAGTTAATTGTTTGACAAAAAATAGCAGGGTAATTTTGAAGTTGATAGTTTTGTGCGGCCCCCGAAGGTTGGTAGAAATTTACAAATGGGCCCCAGCAGAAAAAAGGTTCCCCACCCCTGCCATAGACGATGAATAGAAAGAAGCATACACATCTCCTGGGAAAACCTCTCTCCGTATTGTATATGCCGGACTTGTTTCTTCAGACATTAATAATTGCAGCTGTTATAATTAATGTCTCCTGTAAATCCCCCTCATGACCGCTCCCCGGGACCCTCCCAGTGTCATCACTCGTTATCCATGTGACGACATGGACTCTCATGGGTTAAAGTTTCTTAAAATCCAGCCAGACAGCATGATAGATTGTCTATAGATGGGGGAGAAGTCCCTCATTGTTTTTACAAGACTCTTGTTGACTCAATGTAATTGTGTTGGCCACTGAAAGCTAGACGTATTGTTCTCCAGACATTTCCAGTAACCATTGTATTGTAGTTGTGTATTGATAATGTAATTACCTTAGTAGCCATTGTCTAGTCGGTGACTCCCAGTTTACATGTACACCCTCAGTCTTTCTATGCACATCATTTAAATGAACATTGTCCATGCAGCTTGAAATTCCTCCAATGGGAGAAGCAATCTTGTCCAACCAATCGATGAGGACGCAGTGTATCCAAGTGGAAGGTTGTGGCTATAAAAAGGACTTCTTTAAGCCACCAGGGGTTGTTGATGAAGGTTGATGGATCCAGTCTAAGCTCTTTGGAGCTGACTAGAGGATCAGGATATCTTATGGCTTCAATCTAGGGACTCCGGACCCGGTTGAAGACCATATCCACAGCCTAGGGATTTCGACTCCGGCTGCCAGGATTTTAACATCATACAGGACTACCTAAGGAGGACACTCAGGTTGGGACAGTTCAGTCACCTGTTACAGACTTTGCAGTCCTCAGACAGCTTGGAACCTGTGAGGCATGGACATTCTAAATCCCTGGTGAGCCAGCGGAAGGGTGAGACTCTGTTGCCTGTTACATTTGTGTGTTTTGCTGGTTATGTGTTATGTGCTGTTAATTGTTTGGGGATCCAATAAAGTCTAATTATTGTGGTTCCCTCACCCTGTGTGGTCTGAGTAGTGTTACGCCCACGGTTAAGGAGGCCGGCGTTCAGTTGGGATGAGCCCTGAGCCACGCTGTCTTTCTAAAGGCGGCGGGTTTTAGTGGACGAGAGCACCCACTGAGCCCCGTGTCTCCACAATCCATATTTATGGAATCCCTGTGCTCTGAGTAGCTCCTGTACTGATAATCTCCAGTACCACAGCGGCAGCGGAATCTGGATCATTGTTAGAGGTAGAGCGCTCCATTTATCACCCATTTCCCCACTCCTGACCTGATGACCTCTGGTTCTGCCAGTTATAGTGGTCTGTGTGAAATACACAGATCAGAAGTATTTCTGTGTATTAGACAGACCAGCGATTAACACCTTATCAGCATATACAGTCTATAATTTTAATCATAGGTTAATTTTAACAGTGAAAGTAAGAATATCAAAAATAAAATACAGAAAAGAATAAAATACAGAAAATCACATTGTTGAAATTATATAAATGTATTTGCATTTTGCACAGAGAGATAGGTATTTGATCCCTCTGTCAAATAAGACTTAATGCTTGTTGGCAAAACTCCTGTTGGCAAACACAACAGTCAGATGTTTTTTGTAGTTGATGATGAGGTTTGCGCACGTCAGGAGGAATTCTCCTCTTTGCAGATCATCTCTAAATCATTAAGATTTTGAGTCTGTCGCTTGGCAACTCGGAGCTTCATCTCCCTTCATACGTTTTTTATGGGATTAAAGTTTTTTTATACTGGCTGGGCCACTTCATGACCTTAATGTGCTTCTTTTTGAGCCACTCCTTTGTTGCTTTGGCTGTATGTTTTTGGTCATTGTTGTACTGGAAGACCCAGCCACAACCCATTTTTAATGTCCTGGCAGAAAGAAGGACGTGGTCACTCAAGATTTTACGGTACATGGCTCCATCCATTGTCCCATTGATGCGGTGAAGAAGTCCTGTGCCCTTAGCAGAGAAAACAAAACATAATGTTTCCACATCCATGCTTGACAGTGGGAACGGTATTTTTTGGGTCATAGTCAGCATTTCTCTTCCTCCAAACACAGTGAGTTGAGTTAATGCCGAAGAGCTCAATTTTTGTCTTATCTGACACAGCACATTCTCCCAATCACTCTCGGAATCATCCAGATGTTCATTGGCAAACTTCAGATGGGCCTGCACATGTATTCTTGAGCAGTGGGACTTGACTGTGGGCACTGCAGGATTTTAATCCATTAGGGCGTAATGTGTTACCATTGGTTTTCTTGGTGACAGTGGTCTAAGCTGCCTTGAGATCATTAACAAGTTCCCCCTGTGTAGTTTTAGGCCGAACTTTCGCCTTTCTCCCAAGAGGTGAGATTTTGCATGGCACCCCAGTTCGATGTCAATTGATAGTCATTTTGTATTTCCTCAATTTTCTTACTATTGCACCAACAGTTGTCTCCTTCTCACCCAAAGTCTTACTTACGTTTGTGCAGCCCATTCCAGCCTTGTGCAGATCTATGATCTTGTCTCTGACATCCTTAGAAAGCTCTTTGGTCTTGTCCATGTGGTAGAGGTTAGAGTCCAGCATCGGTCTGGCGTGCCGGGGTAGCGGGGAAACACCCAGTAGGCCCTAACCTTGTCTTCAATCTAAGCTGTCTCTGGCAGCCTGCAGGGGCCCCCGCCGGGGGTATTAAAATGACCGTCGGGCCGCCGCAGGTGATGATACTGAATGTAGCAGTCAGATTATGACATACTCTGACTGCTACATACATGTCCTGATGATCTTTTTAATACACCCGGCGGGGGCTCTACAGGCTGCCGATACTACAGGGGGAGCTACAGCGGGGGTAGAAGGGGCGGTCCTGACCTGGAGCTTATGAGCTGCAGCGCGGCAGGGGCAGAACAGAAAGCTCCTGCCGAGAAGAAGAAAATGCAGCCAGGACCTGCGATGACTCATGCACATGTGACCATGCTTGTAGGAGGAGCCGGGCAGAAGAAGAAGTGCCCTGGGCCGCTAATGAGACTAAGGAAATATTGTGATCTTGCTTTTGTGAAAAATCTTGCTTTTCACCGGTAATGAGAGATGAGGGGTGCTGGAGGGGTGCAGGGTGTGTGGCATATGAGAGGCCAGACTGTGACACAGGGCTGTTAAGCCGAGTGTCAGAGTAATTATCCTGTACCCCCCATGTCAGCCTCATTATCCTGTACCCCCAGTGTCAGTGTCATTATCCTGTACCCCCAGTGTCAGTGTCATTATCCTGTACCCCCAATGTCAGCGTCATTATCCTGTACCCCCCAGTGTCAGTGTCATTATCCTGCACCCTCAGTGTCAGTGTCATTATCCTGCACCCCCAGTTTCATTATCCTGCAACCCCAGTGTCAGTGTCAAATTCCTGTACCCCCAGTATCACTGTCATTATCCTGCACCCCCAGTGTCAGTGTCATTATCCTGCACCCCCAGTGTCAGTGTCATTATCCTGCACCCCCAGTGTCAGTGTCATTATCCTGTACCCCCAGTGTCAGTGTTATTATCCTGTACCCCCAGTGTCATTATCCTGCACACCTAGTGTCAGTGTTATTATCCTGCGCCCCCAGTGTCAGTATCCTCTACCCCAAGTGTCAGTGTCATTATCCCGTACCCCAGTGTTAGTGTCATTATCCTGTACCCCAGTGTCAGTGTCATTATCCTGTACCCCCAGTGTGATTATCCTGTAACCCCAGTGTCTGTATCATTATCCTGTACCACCAGTGTCAGTGTCATTATCCTGTACCCCCAGTGTCATTATCCTGTACCCCCAGTGTCAATATCCTGCACCCCCAGTGTCAGTGTCATTATCCTGCACCCCCAGTGTCAGTGTCATTATCCTGTACCCCCAGTGTCAGTGTCACTATCCTGTACCCCCAGTGTCAGTGTCATTATCCTGTACCCCCAGTGTCAGTGTCATTATCATATACCCCAGTGTCAGTGTCATTATCCTGTACCCCAGTGTCAGTGTCATTATCTTGTACCCCCAGTGTCATTATCCTGTACCCCCAGTGTCAGTGTCATTATCTTGTACACCCAGTGTCATTATCCTGTACCCCAGTGTCAGTGTCATTATCTTGTACCCCCAGTGTCATTATCCTGTACCCCCAGTGTCAGTGTCATTATCTTGTACACCCAGTGTCATTATCCTGTACCCCAGGGTCAGTGTCATTATCCTGTACCACAGAGCCAGTGTCATTATCTTGTACCCCCAGTGTCATTATCCTGTACCCCAGTGTCAGTGTCATTATCTTGTACACCCAGTGTCATTATCCTGTACCCCAGGGTCAGTGTCATTATCCTGTACCACAGAGCCAGTGTCATTATCTTGTACCCCCAGTGTCATTATCCTGTACCCCAGTGTCAGTGTCATTATCTTGTACCCCCAGTGTCAGTGTCATTATACTGTACCAGAGTGCCAGTGTCTTAGGCTATATGTAATTACTCTTCAGGGGGCCTCTATATGTGATGATAGTACAGCAGGGGCCTCTATATAAATACATGTAAAAATAAAAAAATGCCTGATCTGCCCATAGAGCAGTATTGCTAGAATACACAGGACTAGTGAAGGGTTTATCCAACATGTAAGACTAGTTTGGAAACCATAGTGCGGCTTTTATAGCCCTCTGTCCCCACAGAATGACTGGTCACATCCAGTGCAGACACTGGGGGCCGATCATTACTGATAATTATGTAATGTGTGAAGGTGGAAAGAGAAGAGAATTCACCAGTCTCCAGATGGAAGAGTGTATGGAGGGTAATGCTTCACACCTCCACATATTGACTCTTTGGCCCTGTGGGCAGTGGAAAATGTCATTTCCTTAAGAAAATTCCATACTCGCGACAAAAAAAATGCACCAAAAACTGCATCTGGATTTGCCGCTATTTGTTGCATTTTTGGTGTGGATGTGCCACGGTTTTTCTGCGGGTTGGTCCCTGCAGTTTTTAACCATTATTTAATGGCAAAACGCAGGTACCTGCGGAAATTAAGTGACATGCTACTTCTTTATGCTGCAGAAATTCTGTAGCACAGCATTTGGATTTTTAAATAGATTTTGCTGGAGAAGGACTGCAGGAAGGTTATGAACAAATTCTGCAGCTTTTCTGCAGCAAAATCCACGGCAAAAAGTGCAGTGTGCGCACAGGGCCTAATAGGGGATTTCTTGATAGATGGCGGCATCAGTGGATTAACTTTAGTAATCTTTTCCATGTGAAGATGCTGGATAACATTTTGCTTCTCTTTGAATATTGTTTGGCTGATGGACTCGGTGGTTTTCCTAGGACAATGAACGTCCGTGTGTAAGAAAAACTGCGACTGACTGTAAATAATAGATTCCATTATTAACTACAATAAATAAGAGGCTACAAGAAATCCTGCGCTATCTGCAGGCACAGGACAGGGCTCTTCTGCGCTATCTGCAGGCACAGGACAGGGCTCTTCTGCGCTATCTGCAGGCACAGGACAGGGCTCTTCTGCGCTATCTGCAGGCACAGGACAGGGCTCTTCTGCGCTATCTGCAGGCACAGGACAGGGCTCTTCTGCGCTATCTGCAGGCACAGGACAGGGCTCTTCTGCGCTATCTGCAGGCACAGGACAGGGCTCTTCTGCGCTATCTGCAGGCACAGGACAGGGCTCTTCTGCGCTATCTGCAGGCACAGGACAGGTCTCTATGCGCACTGTAGAGTTTGCTAAAAAGCGCATGTTATACTGAGAGAAGCCGAAAATGTACAAGTAATAAAAACTTTATGGTAGTTATAGTGCGGGCCCCTAGAGGCAATTTCCCTGGTAGATCCCTAGCACCCCAGTCCGACCCTGTTAGAGTCTGACTGATTGAGTCTGTGGACAAGAGTCTTTTATACAGGTGACAATTTAAGACAGATGTCTTTAATGCAGGTAACGAATTGATTAAGAGCATCTAACTGGCCTGTAGGAGCCAGAACTCTTAATGGTTGGTAGGGGATCAAATACTTATTTATCTCTGCAAAATGCTAATAATTTTATATAATTTATACAATGTGATTTTCTGGATTTTATTTTTGATATTCCCTCACTGTTAAAATTAGCCTACCCTTAAAATTATGTCAGTGAGCAAACTTAAAAATCAACAAGGGATCAAATAATGTTTTCCTTCACTGTATATACATAGGGATATCATGGCCGCATGATATGAGTAGGACTGGTAAAATGTTCCCTTGTGAAGACATCTTAATGGCGTCACCCACAAGGACATCAGACTAATCTCATCCAAGAAAAAAATAGGAAGATATACCTCTTTTTCAGCTTTCATTGTCATACTGCCTCCACCATTATGACCTTTTAGAGGGGTGACATAAGGTCAGTGGAACACCATTAGCTTTATGTCTGGTTCTCTAGTATTTGTTGGACCAGGGATTATTACGTGCTATTCTTCAAATGTGACATTCAGTCTATACAGAGGTTTGCTTCTGTTCACCTTTTACTGTCATTCCAGTTTGTTATTTTCCCAACTACTGGGTGTGGAGATACGGGGGTCAGTGGGTGCTCTCGTCCGCTGGCCCGGCCGCCTTTAGAAAGACAACATGGCCCAGGGCTCATCCCAACTGAACGCCCGACCTCCTTAACCATGGGCGGAACATTACTCAGACAACACAGGGTGAGGGAATCACAATATTAAGACTTTATTGGATCCCCAAACAATTAACGGCACATAGCACATAACCAGCAAAACACACAAATGTCACAGGCAACAGTTTCTCACCCTTCCGCTGGCTCACCAGGGATTTAGAATGTCCGTGCCTCAGAGCTTCCAGGGCTACTTACTCCAATCCAGCAGCACCCCGCTTTCGGCGGGCACCCACCGAGAATTGAATAACGAAAGATTTAGGAAGCTGGCTGAGGTCTGCAAAGTCTGTAGCCAGGTGACCAAATTGGCCCAACCTGGGTTTCTTCCTTAAGTAGTCTCTGGTATGATGATGTGATAAAATCCTGGCAGCCAGAGTCAAAATCCCTAGACTGTGGTTATGGTCTCCAATCGGGATCGAAGTCCCTAGATTGAAGCCATGTAGCCAAGTGATCCTCTAGTCGGAGCCAAAGTCCCTAGACCGAGTTCACAAGGCATCCTGGTTCTGATCCCCTAGCCAGCTCCTAAGAGCTTAGACTGGATCATGCAACATCAACCCTGGTGACTCCAGAAGTCCCCTTTCATAGCCCATGCCTTCCCTTAGGATATACTGTGCCCTTATCGGATTGGTTGTACAAGGTTGCTTCTCTTATTGGATGAATTTCAAGCTGCATACAGTATATCCCAGTAATAATGGTCAATGGCATAGACGAGGGAGAGACAGCTATGTTAAATCGCATCCAGCAAACACATCGTAATACAATGGGTGTCTGGCCTTCAGTGGCCAAAACAATTACATGAGTCAACAAGAGTCTTGTAAAAACAATGAGGGACTTATCCCCCGTTTATAAACAAACTATCTTCATGTCTGGCTGAATTTTAAGAAATTTAACCCCTGCTAGGCACTGAGTGTCCATGTCGTCACACTGGGACTCGCTACATTAAACGGTGCTGACTTCTAGGCTTATGCATATAGCAGTCTGTCTAAGTGATAAGGTCCCTCAGTTTAGAAATACTGTCCCTCTCTATTTGCAAGAGGCAGCGATACCTGGCACATGGAAAAACAGGAGGCATCACACAATCATTCCAATTGATCCAATATTTAAGGTTTCATTTGCCTAAAAATTACTTCCAATCAAGAAATAACGTCTGGAACACCATTCTGAGTCTGAATTGGATACAAAAACCTAAAAAAACCTATACTATATGGAGAGAAGGACACTAGCTAGGGACCCCAACGTAGAGAAATACTTTGGCGTAGTGTTGGGGCTCTGTTGCATTGATCAATTCAATAGCTAAATTTCTCTTTATTCATATGTTCATGGCAGTAATGCAGATTCCATTTTTCATATTTTCATTCTTACATATAGCTATTGGATTGTTCATGTCAGTATTCACACAGCAGTTTCTGCTTTTCATATATTCCCCTGACATAGTCACTGGTGTGCATACCTTCTCTCCATATAGTGTTGATTTTTTAGGTTTTTGCACCCAATTCAGACTCAGAATGGTGTTCCAGAAGTTATTTCTTGATTGATTTGTAGTCTTTTGTTTGTGAACCCGGCCCCACCCACACCTATTGTCAGTCCACATTATACGCATATATAGCCTGGGTCTCAGCTTCCCATACACGGTAAGTTTTTTAACTGCATGAGAGGACACACACTAGCTAGGGACCCCAACGTAGAGAAATACTTTGGCGTAGTGTTGGGGCTTTCCCCAGCCCTCTGTACGCGAGTGAACAGCTTGACCCTTAAGTGTCCAGCAGTGGCTAAATGATCAAAAGAGCCTTCCAATATCTCTATGATATCATCCACCGTCTTACGCTTCTGTTCTGGCTTCAATAACACTGCCTTCCTGGCATCCCCCTCCAGAGCATTAAGTGCCACCTCTACCTGTACATCAGCAGCAATTCTGTATAGGGCAAGAGCGCTTTTCAGCCTCTCTGTCCAATCTGGCAGCAGCATATTGTAACCGTCAAACTTCATAAGATGGTTCAACAAAGCGCTAGGAGGAGCTCTAAGAGAAAACACACCATCGTCCCTGTCCATGGCTAACACTGTATCCTGCCAACTATGCCAAAAATGTAAGAAGGTCCCCTTTTTATTTTTTTCCAAAACTTCTGGGCGACGGTGGGGATATGATTCCGCTATGATACAGTGATGCCACTGACAGGACAGATGAGTTTTTCCGAAAACGATGGTAAAACAATAACAAGGTTTATTGTCACAAAACTCACCCCTGTTTGTATGGGAAGGAAAAGAAACTAGTAAATAAACAGCAAAAAAAAAAAAAATCAAACAACTCATACAAGAGAATTATGTTTCTAATTTTCTTACCAGGAGAACAGCCACACACTCTTGGTCCCTAAAATTAGATGTCTTCCCTGGGGCCAATAATGTCACCCCCTCCCCTAAATATGTCTGGATCTACACAGGATTAGTTCAAAAGGGTAAGCCGTAATATGTGTCTTTTCTGCTGGTTCACAATCTTAACACTATCCCCGATCAATAACTCCCCGGGATCCCAATATGACCAAACTCAGCTGTACAGCTAAGCAGAATTTAACCCAAGTTAACCAACAAGAATAACAAAATAAGTGACCATATTCAATTCTCATTTGCAAGAAATACAAATATTAACAATTTCATTTGATTAACATGCTCTGCGGTAAAATCCAATAAGAGCAGGAGGGTGCCTTGGGGAACCTCACCACGGACTGTGGCCTTTCTGAACTTCGCACCGTGGTATCAACAGTCGTTGAGAAGATGAATACAATTCATGCCTCACTGACACTGTCCCATAGAGACCAGTTATTTAGGTTGGTCTAAATACCTAGCTAACCCTAGCTAAACTCGTTGGACCGGTCAAGGAGTATTTAAGATAGAACGAAGAACATGAGGTACCTCCTCTTTGTTTTGGATATAGAGTGCTTTATCCTTCCACAGGCAACGTGTCACACTTCACAAACCGGCCGGCTCTTTTCAATGATGATCTGTTGTTGGTTTTCTTTTTCACGCTCTCCACCGAACGGAAATTGAGGATTATTGTCCCAGACGTCACCAGTCACAGGAGCACACACAAAACACTGCTCGTCTCAGCTTCATCTCCGTGGCAACCAAGCGACTTCTCTTCACAACAAAACTTTATTCATCCTCAACTTGACTGACAGAGCAATTATAAATCAAATCGCAAAACAGTTCGGGTATTATTTACATCACAGTACTCACAAAATTATTCAAGTATTATTTTGTTAACACTTAATAAAATGTAGAACAACAGTGAGTGTTGCTGACATCTAGTAGTCAGATTCCATCGTTACAGGTGTGCCTTTTGCTCATAGTTAACACCAACTCGCAAATCTCTATACACTGTCCTACATGGTCAGAAGGAGATATAATGCTGCCAATGCTTTTGACTTTCCTGGAAACAAAATTAACCCCTGGATCAAGGACCTTTTTGACAGTCTCATCTGTGTACAAAACTGGCAAGTATTTTTTTAATAATATCGACAATTTGAGCATAGTTCACACTATACTCTGTAGAAAAGGTGAACTGAGCCGCTGGTGACTGAGCTGGAAAACAAATCTGGGTGTCTTTGTATTCAAGGAGATCCTGTATCCATCGGCACCCCACTTTGGCTTGTGCTCTTGTGATGGTATCCGTGGAATAACCTCTGTTGTTAAATCTGTGAATACAGTTGCATTCCTGATGGTAATCCTCAGAAGTAGAACAGCATACAGACCCACTATTCTCTATTGGCCCAGTAAACATCGCAAAGGGACCAAATACTCTCCAAGTAATCCATCATGTTATTTGACATAGCTGATACTCCATTCTCCTTACTTCTTGGATCCAAGAATGCAGATCGTTGAGTGGGGGTGAATAACCTCCAGCTACGTGCAATTAAAACACCTGGCCGCTGTGGTTATGTGTAACAGTAACCGTTTCACTTTCCTACCCAACTGAACGGGTGGAATATTTAATAGATAGAACTTAGGATCCAGGGGTATTTGAAGATCAGTTACTTTATAAATAAGGGATGTACTAACCTCCAAAAACAATGGATATTGGGACATACCCAGAATAGATGTGATACCAGTACATGAGTAGCTTGTACTGATTTTCCTTGTAGACATAGCACGTGGATGATTTTGAGGCACTATCCCAGATCCGTCTCCACACACACATAAGGGAATGGTCTCACCCATGAAATCCTCCCATTTACCCATGCGTGATTTCGCTGTTCATCTGGATAGGGAGTAACTAGAATACTATGTATATCTGAGATAAGGCCCTTAGTAGAAACCCCAGCTCTGCATAATCTTTCAAAAGTGTAGGGGTAGAGACTTCTAAGATAGAAAAAAGGGAGTGCATCAGGTGTCTAACTTGTAGGTACCGATATTGGAAGTTGTCTGGGAGATTAAATCTAGTGGATATGGTGGCGAAGGGGAGAAGAACTTTGGAGTGCGAGTCCACTATGTTAGCATAGCAAAAAAGCTTTTTGTCAAACCTCACTTTGGTTACGGTACCCTGCATACCATCCACCATCCTGGGTTTAAAAAGAAATGAAGTCAGAGGAGAGCGTTCAGAGCTAAGTGGAAACTTTTTAACACAGCAGTCCCAGATGCTCTTGGTGAAAGGTATGGGGCCTAGAGGATGTGGGTCAGGCTTGCTAGATGAGGTGCCCCAGAGGTAAGAGTTGGAATGTATTGGTGCTCACCATAACTTCTCTATTTCCATCCATCTAGAGAAGGCACATGGACCATGCAGGGATGTGACGCAGATGAGTTGCCCAGTAGTATTTAGTTATATCAGGGACCCCCAGTCCTTCCCTCAGTCTGCTGTCAAGAAAAGTCGTTTTCTTAATTCTATGCCTCTTATGGGCCCGCTCGGATCCGTCGGCAATGTCCGTTCGTGGCTCGAGGGTCTCCAGACCCGGGGGCTCGGGGCCACACTCTAAAGTGAAAGGGGATATTTACAGGGGGCGATACTTTGTGATACCACCCGTGGCGTGCGGTAATTGGGAGTACCCAGGGTGATGGATTGGAGCAGCAAGGTGTTATTACCCTCCACGGGTAGGGGTAGGCCCCGGGGCTCTGGAAGGTTATACTGGGTGCCGTGACGAGGAGATCACTCATGTACTCCCTCAGCCAATAAGCAGACGCTAACAACCTGGTAAACAAAGTCTCTAGGTGCCGCTGCCCCTCTCGGGAACTCGTCCGGGTCCCGTCCCCTACAGTACTGCCTGGTGTTTTGTGACCTGCCTCCTGGGACAAAGTTGAGATTTACTGAAGTGGTCCGGTAGTTTGGAACTTGCCGGGCCCTACTCCCCACTGTGGCTAAGTGTGGGAGCCTGCTCTCAGGGCTCACGCTTGGATCTTGTGGGCTGAGTATGTGGAAGACCCTATCCCCCTCGTTGTGCTAGTGCCCCAATTCTGGAGCTAGTGGGAACAGTCCATAAAGGCGCTGCTCTCCGCAGGTTAATTGCCGGGTTGCATGAAGCTTCTCCCCGACCTAGGGTCCATGTACCCCGCCATGCCTTCGGTCCCGGACAGGAGATGGGACCAGGCTGCTGACCGTCCTCTTGACAGGTACTAGGCACCTCGCTGCAATCCCCTGCGACCAGTGGTCCAACTCCTCTAGGCCCAGACACCACCTGCAACCTAGACAACTAGCCACCGCGCCCTCCTTCCTCCACTTCACTCCACTTCTCTTCACTGACACTCTCCTGACCCTCCCTTCCTGACCTCTAGGTGGGCGACCCAAATCGCTGTCCGTGGCGCACAACATCGCTAACACCCGTCACATGGACTTACCTAGCCTGTGACGTCGCTGTTGCCGGCGAACCGCCTCCTTTCTAAGGGGGCGGTTCGTGCGGCGTCACAGCGACGTCACATGGCAGCCGTCCAATAGCAGAGGAGGGGCAAAGATGAGCAGCTGGAACATGCCGCCCACCTCCTTCCTTACGCATTGCCGGTGGATGGAGGTAAGGAGATGTTCGTCGCTCCTGCGGTGTCACACATAGTGATGTGTGATGCCGCAGGAACAAGGAACAACATCGCTACTTACATGACAACAATTTTTGGTTATTTAACGACCTCTCCAAAACAAACGATTTTTGTCTTTTTTGCGATCGCTTTAGGTCGCTCCAGCCTGTCACGTCGCTAACGACGTCTGATGTGCGTCACAACCACCGTGACCCCGACGATATATGGTTGCGATGTCGCAGCGTGTAAAGCACCCTTTCGTGCATATCCAATGGATCTGCCCAGGCTGTTTTATTTTTCGCCTGACTGCCTTTATAAGTTAATTGCCTTTGGGCTTTTGGTGGCATAGGAACTCCCACAGCATGAGCTCCTTTAATAATAGGCTTGTCCAAAGAGGTCACAGACGGCTGCACCCTTCGCATTCTGTATGACCAACCCGGTCCTCTACTCCTCCCCAGCCCAGCCAGATTGTCTCCTGAGCAGTGCAGTGTACCATGCCCTCTTCCAGTAAAGCTTATTTGTGCAAGTCTATCAAACAAGTAGCTGTCCACTTGTTTTCTCTTTTTGGGAAGTAAGGCGAGCTTCCCCCTTATGCAGACATTATGCAAGGACGTGAACCATTTTCATGGCTCTCTTTTGTGCTCCACTCTCAGCAGATGAACCTATTCTGTGGAACTTTTAAGGCTCCCTATAGAGGCAGGGGGTCTCTGGATTTTCTAGACAAGTTTGCAGAATGTTTACTAGGTGTCAGTGTAGACCTATTTTTCAGCCGAGCACTTGGAGAAAAAAAAGCTTTATCCAGCAGGTGGCAGGGCATAGCTCTGTAAGGACTTTCCTGCTGTTTTGAAGCAACTGCAGCCCAATTTCCCACCCTCTTTTTCCTTCAGCCGACAGAGCCTGCAAAATGGCGTCGCCCACGTGGAGCCCGGGTGTCCCAAGGGGGATGGAATCACAGCTGCTGTATCTCTGGAGTACAACTACTCTGTCTTCTGGAAATGTCTCCTCCTCAGGGACACTGTCTCTCCTGTGTCTGGACTGGGATAGCATTGGAGGTGAGACTCAGGGCTGCACTTTGTCTATGTGGAGATACTATGGTGTTTCAGGGAGGGGGCCAAGGGTCTCCCTCTCTAGGGGAGAAGGCCTTACTTCCACTGTGTCTCGGTGCATGCTAGGACCTGTCCCACAGGTATAGCTCCAATCTCCGTGTGCTGCTTGGAGTCCTCCAGGAACTGTGCTCCCAGCCCAGGTCTGTCTCCAGAACTTGGAGTGATGGCTGGGGATCCTGACTTGCACCTTGCTGGCTATTTAGGGGTGCTGAATCCTACAGGTACCTTCTGGGGTAGCAGGGGACCCAAATTAGGGTGTCTTGCAGCAGATTGTAAAGTCTAAAAAAGGTAGTTTTGTGTTCTAGAAGAGGGAGCCCAAGTGAAGTGCTTCTTTCCTGCTACGTGCCTAGGCCACACACCCCCCTTTGTGAATTTTTTCATGTGTAACAAGTGCAGATTTAGTGGAATAACATTTTCCACATTCTGAACATGAAAATGGCTTTTCCCCTTTATGCATTCTCAGATGTTGAGCAACATATGATTTCGTAGAAAAACATTTCCCACATTCTGAACAAGAAAATGGCTTTTCCCCTGTGTGACTTCTCTGATGAACAACAAAATCAGCTTTTGCACTAAAACATTTCCCACATTCTGAACATGAAAATAGCTTCTCCCCTGTGTGAATTCTCTGATGTAAAACAAGTTGATATTTCCTAGAAAAACATTTCCCACATTCTGAACAAGAAAATGGCTTTTCCCCTGTGTGAATTCTCTGATGTCGAAGAACGTCTGTTTTAGTAGAAAACCATGTCCCACATTCTGTACAAGAAAATGGCTTTTCCCCTGTGTGACTTCTCTGATGTTTAAGAACATGTGATTTAGTAGTAAAACATTTCCCACATTCTGAACACGAAAATGGCTTCTCCCCTGTGTGAATTCTCTGATGATTAACAAGATGAATTTTTGTAGAACAACATTTCCCACACTCTGAACAAGAAAATGGCTTTTCCCCTGTGTGAGTTCTCTGATGTCGAACAACATGTGCTTTCCTAGAAAAACATTTCCCACATTCTGAACATGAAAATGGCTTCTCCCCTGTGTGAGATCTCTGATGATTAGCAATATGAGTTTTTGCACTAAAACATTTCCCACATTCTGAACATGAAAATGGCTTCTCCCCTGTGTGAATTCTCTGATGTATAATAAGATATGATTTGTTACTAAAACATTTACCACATTCTAAACATAAAAATGGTTGTTTCTCGCTTATGGAAACTATTTTATGTTCAACAGGCCTTCTGTGACTTTCGTTTTGCATATTGGTCTTTGAGGAAGCAGAAGAAAGGACCGTGGATTCAGATGTATTAGGTGTAACGACATGTTCTTCACATGTATCTGTTGCAAAATCTGAGAAAATCAGATGTCCTTCTGAGCTCCTAGTACAGTCATCTGCCAAAAATAAAACTAATTTAATTATTTTTTAAAAACACGCCATTGGAATTGTATTAATTTATTATTATATACTTTATAACATTTCCTTAAACTGTAATACAATTCAGTTATTAAAGGTAACCCATCACCAAGTTTTGGCCTTCTAAACTAAAACTACCACTTGTGCTGCATTCTATAAAAGGTGCACGTTACCCCCTGACCACCCCTGTTGTAGACACCACAAATACCTTTATAAAATCTCCCGCCATGAATGGAAAGGTCTGGTTTGATGGGTAGTCCTACTCTGCGCCTCCTGTCCCTACTTTCACCATTCTATTGTGCTGATTAACATGGATGACGCCTCTTGCGCTATCCATGTAGGTGTACAAAATCTCGTGCCTGCGCAGACATATTCCCTGCTCACGCAGGCACAGTTCATTCTACCCTGAGACAAAAACATAAGTGTGATAACCTCACCCACTTCATCCATAGCGCCGGGGAAAATCTTGCGCCTGCGCCGAGAACTTGCCACTTCTCTACTGTAGCCTCCTTCTCTGAAGGTTTATAATTCACTCTGCCCTTCACTAATTGTTTCAAATTACCTGAGAAAACTCAGAAAGGAGCCTGTAATTAGTTGTATTTTGTGATTTTAGCTATTTACATATCCTATCTGGTAGGTACAAGTATGTACCACAGTCCACTGGAGGAGCATATTGATTATGTACACATAAGCAATCATTTTGGAGAAAGTGTAAGGTTCTATATTATTGTTTAATTTAACAAAGCAGTGGATATAAGAAAATGAGAACAAGTCCTTTATATTCTTTTATATGTCAGGCAAGCAAATAGAAACATTGCCCTTAAATGCATATGTGGGTGCACTTCTCAAACTTTTTGCAGTATTGTCCTCTGCCTGTCATGATTTCCAGTCCTCAGTTCTTTTGTACATTACTTAGCCTTAGTGGTTTTTAAAAGTTTGTCAACCTTTCAAAATGTTCTATTTTCTGCATAAATGTGACCTAAAACTACATAAAGACTTACAGGCTAAAAGTAGATAATAATAATGTTTATTTATATAGTGCCAACATATTCCGCAGCGCTTTACAATCAGGTGTGGGCTTGTCTAGACAAAAACAAAACAAAATAGTACATACCGTAATTCAATAGCTAAAGTAGGAATGAAGGCCCTGCTTATTTTTAAATCAGGAAATTAACTACCATAATGTCACATTCCTAAGTGTCAAGGTCAGGTCTTTGACTTGACCATTCCTACACCTTAAACCAGGGGTCTCAAACTCGTCAGAGTAAGTGGGCCACACATAAAAAAAACTTAAGGCAGAGGGCCGCATTCCTTTCAAATTTAGTACAATACAATATAATTGTTAATCATTTATTTCAATTATTATAACAATGCTACATTAGTATGCGCTGAGAATCAAAAATACCGTGAAGCAAAACGTCATTTTTTTACATTATTTATTTGTCAAAGAGAGTGGGCATCTGTGATTGGCATCAGCATCAAAATGTATAATTAGATTCCAGGTTATTCCAACAGCCAAGCACAGACACTCATTCTTTGTCACAGCATCCGTGATTGGCTGTTGGGTCTGTCACACATAGTAGTGTAAAAAGAAATACATTAAAAAAATGACATAGCGTGCCGCAGTATTTTTGATTCTTAGCGCAGATAAAGCGGACAGCTACGGGCTGCCACCCCCAGCTGCCTGGCTTTACCTTAGCTGGCAATCAAAATACAGGGCAGCCCAATTGTTTTTTAATTAAATAATGAAAAAAAAATGCGTGGGCTCCCGCCATATTTTGATCACCAGCCAGGTAAAACCAGACAGCTGAGGGCTGGGATTCTCAGCGTGGTAAGGCCCAAGCATTTTGGGCCCCCATGCTGAAAATCGCAGCTCACAATCGCCCCTGGAAATGGCGCATTCATCACAGCGCCATTTCCAGGTGCTTTACCTGGCTCTTCCAACGTCCCTGGTGGCAGTGGCACGCTGGGTAATAATGGGGTTAATACCAGCTTTGTATTCTCAGCTGGTAGTAAACCCGAAATTCATGGCGTTCATGTCAAATTAGATGTGACCACCATGAATTTCTAGTAAACAGTAAAAACACAACACAGAGAAAAATATTTTTATTAGACATTAAACAAAAAATACATTTAGGGACTCCATCTTTTTTAGAAGAAAAAAAAAAAAAGCTTCCCTCTTACATAGTCCAAAGTCAATGTCAGCTCAGCTTCGTCGCTCTGAACAGATAAGCGTCTGTCCAGACCAACAAGGCGGATGAGACCGAAAGTAACATTTTCCGGTCTTCCAGTCACCATCATCATCAAAATCATTTTTATCATCATCATACACACACAGCCACCATCATCATCATACACACACACCCATCATCATACACACACACACACACACACACACACACAGCCATCATCATACACACACACACACACAGCCATCATCATCATCATCCACACACACACACAGCCATCATCATCCACACACACACACACAGCCATCATCATCATCCACGCACACACACAGCCATCATCCACACACACACACACACAGCCATCATCATCATCATACACACACACACACACAGCCATCATCATACACACACACAGCCATTAATCATCCACACACACAGCCATCATCATCATCCACACACACACAGCCATCATCATCCACACACAGCTATCATCATCCACACACAGCCATCATCATCATACACACACACACACACATACAGCCATCATCATCCATACACACACATACAGCCATCATCATCCACACACAGACACATACAGCCATCATCATCCACACACACACATACAGCCATCATCATCATCCATGCACACACACAGCCATCATCATCCACACACACACACACACAGCCATCATCATCCACACCCACACACACACACACACACATCATCGGACACACACAGAGCCATCATCATCATCCACACACACACAGCCATCATCATCCACACTCACACAGCCATCATCATCCACACACACACACACACACACAGCCATCATCATATACACACACACACACACAGCCATCATCATCATACACACACAGCCATCATCATACACACATACACACACAGCCATCATCATCCACACACACACACACACAGCCATCATCATCCACACACACACACACACACAGCCATCATCATCATACACACACACAGCCATCATCATCATCATACACACACACACAGCCATCATCATACACACACAGCCATCATCATACACACACACACAGCCATCATCATACACACACAGCCATCATCATCATCCACACACACAGCCATCATCATCATCCACACACAGCCATCATCATCATCCACACACACACACACACACACACACACACAGCCATCATCATCCACACACACACACACACAGCCATCATCATCCACGCACACACACACACACACACACACAGCCATCATCATACACACACACAGCCATCATCATACACACACACAGCCATTAATCATCCACACACACACACAGCCATCATCCACACACACACACAGCCATCATCATCATCATACACACACACAGCCATCATCATACACACAAACACATACACAGCCATCATCATACACACACACAGCCATCATCATCATCCACACACACAGCCATCATCATCCACACACAGTTATCATCCACACACAGCCATCATCATCCACACACAGACACATACAGCCATCATCATCATCCATGCGCACACACACAGCCATCATCATCCACACACACACACACACACACAGACATCATCATCCACACACACACACAGCCATCATCATATACACACACACACTCACACACACACACAGCCATCATCATCATACACACACACAGCCATCATCATACACACATACACACACAGCCATCATCATCCACACACACACACACAGCCATCATCATACACACACACACACAGCCATCATCATCCCCACACACACACACACACACACACAGCCATCATCATACACACACACACAGCCATCATCATCATCCACACACAGCCGCCATCATCATCCACACACACACACACACACATATATACAGCCATCATCATCCACACACACACACACACACACACACACACACATACAGCCATCATCATCCACACACACACACAGAAACTGAAGAAGGAGACGGTCTTTGTCTCTGAAACGCGTAGGAATGCTGTAAATAAAAGAGAAATTTTCACATCATTTCCACTTCAGTGGTTTTTAAGCGCGGCATATACCCGTGGTTTCCTCTCTATATATAATTAACACACACACACACACATACAGCCATCATCATCATCCATGCACACACACAGCCATCATCATCCACACACACACACAAACACACACACACACACAGCCATCATCATCATCCACGCACAGACACACACACAGCCATCATCATCCACACACACACACACACACACACACACACACACACACACAGCCATCATCATCACACACACACACACACACACACAGCCATCATCATCCACACACACAGACACACACAGCCATCATCATCCACACACACAGCCATCATACACACACACACACAGCCATCATATACACACACACACACACACACACCATCATCATCAGACACACACACAGCCGCCATCATCATCATCCACACACACACAAACACACACACAGCCATCATCATCATACACACACACACAGCCATCATCATACACACACACACACATACACAGCCATCATAATACACACACACACACACACACACACACACAGCCATCATCATCATACACACACACAGCCATCATCATCATCATCATCATCACACACACAGCCATCATCATCCACACACAGCCATCATCATCCACACACAGCCATCATCATCATCCACACACACACACATACAGCCATCATCATCCACACACACACATACAGCCATCATCATCATCATCATCATCATCCACGCACACACACACACAGCCATCATCATCCACACACACACATACAGCCATCATCATCATCATACACACACACACACACAGCCATCATCATCATCATACACACACAGCCATCATCATACACACACATACACAGCCATCATCATACACACACACAGCCATCATCATCATCCACACACACAGCCATCATCATCCACACACACACACACACACATACAGCCATCATCATCCACGCACACACACACACACACAGCCATCATCCACACACACACACACACACAGCCATCATCCACACACACACAGCCATCATCCACACACACACAGCCATCATCATCATCATACACACACACACACACACACACACACACACAGCCATCATACACACACACACATACACAGCCATCATCATACACACACAGCCATTAATCATCCACAGACACAGCCATCATCATCATACACACACACACAGCCATCATCATCCACACACAGCCATCATCATCCACACACAGCCATCATCATCCACACACAGCCATCATCATCATCCACACACACACACACACGCACACACATACAGCCATCATCATCCACACACACACATACAGCCATCATCATCATCATCCATGCACACACAGCCATCATCATCCACACCCACACCCACACACACATCATCGGACACATACAGCCATCATCATCATCATCCATGCACACACACAGCCATCATCATCCACACACACACACACACAGCCATCATCATCCACACCCACATCTTCGGACACACACAGAGCCATCATCATCATCCACACACACACAGCCATCATCATCCACACTCACACAGCCATCATCATCCACACACACACACACACACACACACAGCCATCATCATCATACATACACAGACACACACACAGCCGTCATCATACACACACACACACACAGCCATCATCATATACACACACACACACACAGCCATCATCATACACACATACACACACACAGCCATCATCATCCACACACACACACACACAGCTATCATCATCATACACACACACACACACACACAGCCATCATCATACACACACACCCATCATCATACACACACACCCATCATCATACACACACACACACACACACACACAGCCATCATCATCCACACACACAGCCATCATCATCCACACACAGCCATCATCATCATCATACACACACACACATACAGCCATCATCATCCACACACACACACACACACACAGCCATCATCCACACACACACACACACACAGCCATCATTATCATCATCCACGCACACACACACAGCCATCATCATACACACACACACACACACACACACACAGCCATCATCCACACACACACACACACACAGCCATCATCATCATCATACACACACACACACACACACACAGCCATCATCATACACACACACACACACATACACAGCCATCATCATACACACACACAGCCATTAATCATCCACACACACAGCCATCATCATCATCATCCACACACACACAGCCATCATCATCCACACACAGCCATCATCATCCACACACAGCCATCATCATCATACACACACACACACACACATACAGCCATCATCATCCATACACACACACACACACATACAGCCATAATCATCCACACACAGACACATACAGCCATCATCATCATCCATGCACACACACAGCCATCATCATACACACACACACACACACAGCCATCATCATCCACACACACACACACATCATCGGACACACACACACATCATCGGACACACACAGAGCCATCATCATCATCCACACACACACAGCCATCATCATCCACACACACACACACACACACACACAGCCATCATCATATACACACACACAGCCATCATCATCATACACACATACACACACACAGCCATCATCATCATCATACACACACAGCCATCATCATACACACACACACATACACAGCCATCATCATCCACACACACACACACACACACAGCCATCATCCACACACACACACACACACACACACACACATACAGCCATCATTATCCACATACACACACACACACACAGCCATCATCATCCACGCACACACACACACAGTCATCATCCACACACACACACACACACACACAGTCATCATCCACACACACACACAGCCATCATCATCATCATACACACACACACACACAGCCATCATCATCATACACACACAGCCATCATCATACACACACACAGCCATCATCATACACACACACAGCCATCATCATCATCATCCACACACACAGCCATCATCATCCACACACACACACACACACACACACACAGCCATCATCATCCACACACACACACACACACAGCCATCATCATCATCATCCACGCACACACACACAGCCATCATCCACACACACACACACAGCCATCATCCACACACACACAGCCATCATCATCATCATACACACACACACACACACACAGCCATCATCATACACACACACATACACAGCCATCATCATACACACACACAGCCATTAATCATCCACACACACAGCCATCATCATCATCCACACACACACACAGCCATCATCATCCACACACAGCCATCATCATCATCCACACACACACACACACACACACACACACACATACAGCCATCATCATCCACACACACACATACAGCCATCATCATCCACACACACATACAGCCATCATCATCATCATCCATGCACACACAGCCATCATCATCCACACACACACACACACACACAGCCATCATCATCCACACCCATACACACACACACACATCATCGGACACACACAGAGCCATTATCATCCACACACACACATCAGCCATCATCATCATCATCATCCATGCACACACACAGCCATCATCATCCACACACACACACACAGCCATCATCATCCACACCCACACACACATCATCGGACACACACAGAGCCATCATCATCATCCACACACACACAGCCATCATCATCCACACTCACACAGCCATCATCATCCACACACACACACACACACACAGCCATCATCATCATACATACACACACACACACACACAGCCATCATCATACACACACACACACACACACACACAGCCATCATCATACACACACACACACACACACAGCCATCATCATATACACACACACACACACAGCCATCATCATACACACATATACACACACAGCCATCATCATCCACACACACACACACACAGCCATCATCATACACACACACCCATCATCATACACACACACCCATCATCATACACACACACACACACACACACAGCCATCATCATCCACACACACAGCCATCATCATTCACACTCAGCCATCATCATCATCATACACACACACACACACACACACACACAGCCATCATCATCATCATCAACGCACACACACACACACACACACAGCCATAATCATCCACACACACACACACACAGCCATCATCCACACACACACACACAGCCATCATCATACACACACACACATACACAGTCATCGTCATACACACACACAGCCATTAATCATCCACACACACAGCCATCATCATCATCCACACACACAGCCATCATCATCCACACACAGCTATCATCATCCACACACAGCCATCATCATCCACACACAGCCATCATCATCATACACACACACACATACAGCCATCATCATCCATACACACACACACACATACAGCCATCATCATCCACACACAGACACATACAGCCATCATCATCATCCATGCACACACACAGCCATCATCATCCACACACACACACAGCCATCATCATCCACACACACATCATCGGACACACACACAGAGCCATCATCATCATCCACACACACACAGCCATCATCATCCACACTCACACAGCCATCATCATCCACACACACACACACAGCCATCATCATATACACACACACACAGCCATCATCATCATACACACACACACAGCCATCATCATACACACATACACACAGCCATCATCATCCACACACACACACACACACACACACAGCCATCATCATACACACACACACAGCCATCATCATACACACACACACACACACAGCCATCATCATATACACACACAGCCATCATCATACACACACAGCCATCATCATCATCCACACACAGCCGCCATCATCATCCACACACACACATATACAGCCATCATCATCCACACACACACACACACACAGCCATCATCATCATCCATGCACACACACAGCCATCATCCACACACACACACACACAGCCATCATCATCATCCACGCACAGACACACACACACACAGCCATCATCATCCACACACACACACACACACAGCCATCATCATCATCCATGCACAGACACACACACACACAGCCATCATCATACACACACACACACACAGCCATCATCATACACACACACAGCCATCATCATCATACACACACACACAGCCATCATCATCATCCACACACACACACAGCCATCATCATCCACACACACACACACACAGCCATCATCATCCACACACACTCATCATCATACACACTCATCATCATCGGACACACACACAGCCATCATCATCCACACACACTCATCATCATCATCATCCACACACACAGACACACACACACCCATCATCATCATACACACACACACACACAGCCATCATCATACACACACACAGCCATCATCATCCATACACACACGCAGCCATCATCATCATCCACACACACACACACACACAGCCATCATCATCCACACACACACTCCCACACACACAGCCATCATCATCCACACACACACTCATCATCATCGGACACACACACACAGCCATCATCATCATCATACACATACACACACACACACACACACACACACACCCATCATCATCATCCACACACACAGCCATCATCAAACACACACACACACACACACATACCCATCATCATCCACACACACACACACACACAGCCATCATCATCATCCACACACACAGCCATCATCAAACACACACACACACACACACACACACAGCCATCATCATCCACACACACACACACACACACACACACACACTCATCATCATCGGACACACACACACCACACAAACACAGACACCACAAACGTTCTAACGTGCCCTATGCTCTTGTTCCTTCCGATGCACCCGCCGGCAAAACAGCTGTCATCAGCGCTGCTGGGGTCGCGCTGCTGAGCTCGAGTTGAACGCCGCCGTCGATTGGTTCACCCCGACATTTGAGTGAACGCCGCCTTTGATTGCTTCTCCCAGGTGGCGTCTCCAATGCAGAAGTGCGGCCGGCCGCGGCTGCATTGTGAAAGTGCAGCTGGCGACCGCTAAATGACTGGTGGCAGTGGAGGGCAAATATCAAGTGTTCTGCACCGTGTGTCTGCGGGCCGCATAAATTAGACTGGCGGGCCGCATGCGGCCTGGGGGCCGCGTGTTTGAGACACCTGCCTTAAACTTTCTTTTCCACTAACTATTCTTTTATAGAACAAATGTGATTTAGAGAAGTCTTACTGAATGATGCATGTTCTCTTGATATTCTACTGATGGACAGGCATCCTGACGTTTTCTATTAGAATTTGCTTCTAAAATGTATAACTTTGTTCCATCAATAATGGCAAGCCGTCCTGGCCCAAATGCAGGTAAACAGGCCCAAATAATGATAGTACCAACACCATGGAGCACAGCTGGTAAGAGATTTTTATATTTTGTTGTTCTTTCTTGACATAAATATTCTCATTTAAACTTAAAAGCTTCACTTTGGTCTCATCTGTCCACTAAAACAAAGTTTCAATAGCTTGCGGGGTTGTCCAGGGATGGGCAGCAATGTTCTTTTGAAGAGCACTGTTTTTTTCCTTGCATTAATTTTCAATGTGTTAATGATGGTGCACATATGAATTTTAACATTAACCCCTTCACGGACTTTGCGCTTTCCATTTTTTTTCGCCATTCTCCTTCCGAGAGACGTAACTTTTTTAGTTTTCAATCAATCTGGTCAGGTGAGGGATTGTTTTTTGTGTAACGAGCTGTACTTTAAATGAAACCATTAGTTTTACCATATAGTGTACTGGAAAGCGTCAAAAAACTCCAAATGCGGAAAAATTTCAAAAAAGTGCGATAGCAATATTGTTTTTGAGATATTTTATTCACGGTGTTCACTATTACGTAAAACTGATGTATGGACGTGATACCTCAGGTTGGTGCGTGTCCATAGACACCAAAAATGAATAAGTTTACTTTTATCTAAGGGAAAAAAAAAAAAACAAGTTTGTCCAAAAAAATGGTATACATTTTACGCCATATTCCGTGACCCGTAGCGTTCTCAATTTTTGGGATCTGAGGCTCAGTGATTGCCTATTTTTTGCGACTCGAGCTGACGTTTTTAACGGTACCATTTTTGCGCATATGTTATGTGTTAATCGCATGTTATTGCATTTTGCGCAAAATTTGTGGCGACCAAAAAACGTAATTTTGGCATTTGGAATTTTTTTTGCTGCTACGCCATTTACTGATCAGATTAATTGACTTTATATTTTGATAGATCAGGCATTTCTGAAAGCGGCGATACTAAATGTGTGTAGATTTTGTATTTTTTTTAACCCTATAATTTTCAATGGGGCAAATGGGGGGTGATTTGAACTTTTAGGTTTTTATTTTTTTAAAATTTAAAACTTTTTTTTTTATTTTACTAGGTTCAAGGGGACTATAGTGATCAGGAATCTGATCGATCATCCATATCTGCTGATCACAGCTACACAGCTGAGATCTGCAGATATGCTGCTTTACTCTCAATGCTGGCGCTATGTCGACATTGAGAGAAAGTGACTCATGATAGCTACAGGCATCATCACATAACCTTGTGCTACCATGGTAACCACCGTAAGTCCCGTGATCACATCACGTGACTTACGCTTTAGGTGGTAAGTAAATGTTTATCGCGATTATAATGGCGCTGTTATTTTTTGACAGCGCCATTTAAGGGGTTAAAAGGGATGGGCAGATAACGATTCCGCTCGTGTCTGACAGGCACACATGTCAGCTGTAAAAATCAGCTGATATGTGCGCTGGGCTTTCCCTGCTGCTGGCACCATACAGCGGGCAGTAACACTATGACCGTTAGGACGTAATATTACTGCCCATGGTCGTTAAGGGGTTAACCCGTTCAGCCCCAGGGCGCTTTCCGTTTTTGTCTTTTGCTCCCCTCCTTCCGAGAGCCGTGACTTTTTTATTTTTCTGTCAATCTTGCCATATGAGGGCTTGTTTTTTGCGGGACGAGTTGTACTTTTAAATGAAACCATAAGTTTTACCATATAGTGTACAGGAAAACAGCAAAAAAATTCCAAGTGTGGAAAAACTGCAAAAAAAGTGTGATCGCACAATAGTTTTTGAGATATTTTATTCACAGTGTTCACTATATGGTAACACTGATGTGTCTGTGTGATGCCCGAAGTCGGTGCGAGTTTGTAAACACCAAACATCTATGGCTCAGTGATGGCTTATTTTTTGCGTCTCGAGCTGACGTTTCTAATGGTACCATTTTTGCGCAGATTCTACGTTTTGATCGCCTGTTATTGCATTTTGCGCAAAACTTGCAACGACCAAAAAATGTAATTTTGGCGTTTGGAATATTTTTGCCGCTACGACATTTACTTAATTGATTTTATATTTTGATAGATCAGGCAATTCTCAATGTGGCGATACCAAATATGTGTATATTTTTTATTTTTTAAACCTTTAATTTTCAATGGGGCGAAAGGGGGGTGATTTGAACTTTTAGGGTTCTTTTTTATAAAACTTTTTTAATTTTTTTTTATTTTACTAGTCCCCCTAGGGGGCTATAGCGATCAGCAATCCGATTGCTTTGCCCTATCTGTAGATCTCAGCTACACAGCTGAGAACTGCAGATACGCTGCTTTACTATCCGTGCTGGCATTATGCCGGCACTGAGAGGAAGTGACTCATGTTAGCTACAGGCGTCATCAAATGACCCTGTGCTACCATGGCAACCACCGAAAGTCACGTGATCACGCACGTGACTCCCGGTGGGGGATACGGTAAGTAAAAGAATTGGCCGCGCGCATATACATCTCGCTGCCAGACTTTGGCAGCAAGATGTAAGGGGCTAAATGTTGCGAGTGGAAGCGATTCAACTCGTAACATGCAGGCACACATGTCAGCTGTTGAAAACAGCTGATGTGTGCGGATCGCCGCGACCTGCCCATGGCAGGGGGCGGGGCTTAACCTCACACTCCTCATGACTGATAGATCCGTTATTGGTCGTGAAGGGGTTAAAGAAGTTGTTCGACCATAAAGGCCAACATTTGTTTAAGCTAATCTATGCTGTATTGTCATTTAAAACACCCCTACAGTTTTCTTTTATTCTAACTTTTATTCCTCTTGAATTATCACTTTATTCTCTGCACCCACTTTATTTACCTGTAGCTCAAGCAAACTTGACATGTTCCTGTTCTTGTCTGCCGAACCTCACAGTCAGAGCTGGCACCTCCCATCCTCAGTGTCCAGCCCCGCCCTCTGCACACACATTGGCTGTCATTATTCTGCCCCAGCACTGATCACTCCAGCATTGGAAATAACAGCAGAGATCCAGCTTCCCTCATCTGTGGCAGCACAATCACCTCACATCACATCCACAATGGTAATAGATAGGGTTGTTACATGTTCCTCACACCTTACAGATCAATAAATACTGCGTAATGATGACTGTATATAGCATCTAATGTGAGTCTGTAATAGATATATGTGTATGTTGTGTGTATATATCTAATATATAAAGCTGTGTGTGTGTGTGTCTGCTAAAGGAATCTGCACCGTCACACTTACAATCAAAACATTTTGCACAGCCATGTCATTTGACTCAAGAAACATCAGACTATGTTTGAGGGGAAAATTTAACCCCACGTGTGAGGATTAGTCTGAGGAATATGGTGAGAACTACAGTGCTGGCCAAAAGTATTGGCACCCCTGCAATTCTGTCAGAGAATACTCAGTTTCTTCCTGAAAATGATTGCAATCACAAATTCGTTGGTATTACTATCTTCATTTAATTTGTCTTCAATGACAAAAAAAAAAAAAAAAAATTGTCACAAAGCCAAATTCGATATAATTCCACACTAAATATAAAAAAGGGGGTGGACAAAAGTATTGCCACTGTTTGAAAAATCATGTGATGCTTCTCTAAATTTGTGTAATTAACAGCACCTGTAACTTACCTGTGGCACCTAACAGGTGTTGGCAATAACTAAATCAAACTTGCAGCCAGTTGACATGGATTAAAGTTGACTCAACCTCTGTCCTGTGTCCTTGTGTGTACCACATTAGCATGGAGAAAAGAAAGAAGACCAAAGAACTGTCTGAGGACTTGAGAATCCAAATTGTGAGGAAGCATGAGCAATCTCAAGGCTACAAGTCTATCTCCAAAGACCTGAAAGTTCCTCTGTCTACGGTGCGCAGTGTCGTCAAGAAGTTTAAAGCCCATGGCACTGTGGCTAACCTCCCTAGATGTGGAAGGAAAAGAAAATTTGACGAGAGATTTCAACGCAAGATTGTGTGGATGGTGGATAAAGAACCTCGACTAACATCCAAACAAGTTCAAGCTGACCTACAGTCCGAGGGTACAACAGTGTCAACCCGTACTATCCGTCGGCGTCTGAATGAAAAGGGACTGTATGGTAGGATACCCAGGAAGACGCCACTTCTTACCTCGAGACATAAAAAAGCCAGGCTGGAGTTCGCCAAAACTTACCTGAGAAAGCCTAAAACGTTTTGGAAGAATATTCTCTGGTCAGATGAGACAAAAGTAGAGCTTTTTGGGAAAAGCCATCAACATAGAGTTTACATGAAAAAAAAAAGGCATTCAAAGAAAAGAACACGGTCCCTACAGTCAAACATGGCGGAGGTTCCCTGATGTTTTGGGGTTGCTTTGCTGCCTCTGGCACTGAACTGCTTGACCGTGTGCATGGCATTATGAAGTCTGAAGACTACCAACAAATTTTGCAGCATAATGTAGGGCCCAGTGTGAGAAAGCTGGGTCTCCCTCAGAGGTCAGGGGTCTTCCAGCAGGACAATGACCCAAAACACACTTCAAAAAGCACTAGAAAATGGTTTGAGAGAAAGCACTGGAGACTACAAAAGTGGCCTGCAATGAGTCCAGACCTGAATCCCATAGAACACCTGTGGAGAGATCTCAAAATGGCAGTTTGGAGAAGGCCCCCTTCGAATCTCAGGGACCTGGAGCAGTCTGCCAAAGAAGAATGGTCTAAAATTCCAGCAGAGCATTGTAAGAAACTCATTGATGGTTACCGGAAGCGGTTGTTCGCAGATATTTTGGCTAAAGGTTGTGCAACCAAGTATTAGGCTAAGGCTATGTCCGCACTTTGCTTTTTTGCTGCTTTTTCAACTGCAGTGTTTAATGCCAAAATGGTTGTGTTCTGCTTTTCAAGCAAAGTCTATGGGAATTTGGGTTTCTTGTCCGCACTATGCAGTTCAAAAAGGTGCCTTTTTGTTGCAGAACTTTGGTCAAAAACTCAGCTTTGCAGGGCAAAACTCAAATGGCAAAAACAATTGACATGTCAATTGTTTTTGCCATTTGGGTTTTGCACTGCAAAGCTGAGTTTTTGACCAAAGTTCTGCAACAAAAAGGCTGCAGTTTGAACAGCATAGTGCACACAAGAAACCCAAATTCCCATAGACTTTACTTGAAAAGCAGAACACATCCATTTTGGCATTAAACGCTGTAGTTGAAAAAGCAGCAAAAAAGCAGGTAAAAAGCAAAGTGCGGACATAGCCTAAGGGTGCCAATACTTTTGTCTGGCCCATTTTTGGAGTTTTGTGTGAAATGATCAATGATTTGATTTTTGTTTCATTCTCGTTTGTGTTTTTTCATTGCAAGCAAAATAAATGAAGATAATAATACCAAAGAATTTGTGATTGCAATAAATTTCAAGAAGAAACCGAGTATTGTCTGACAGAATTGCAGGGGTGCCAATACTTTTGGCCAGCACTGTATGACAAAGGTCAGTCAGCTATCCCTGTACCTCCCTGCACTCTAGCAAAGAATCCCCCAGATCTACTCAGCAACTAGTGAAGGTAACAAATGAAATTAAGATTACAGGAGAATCTCCAGCCAGAGCAAGCCCTCCTGCTGAGTGAATTGTCCTGCTCAGGAGGTAGGAGGAGAACTACAAGTTTAAAAATCGAGCCTCAAAAAAATAAGCCCAGTCTGGACGGAGCCGTTGAAAGAGTTACAATATTGGGGAGTGCACTGCTTCCACAAATTAGGCATGCATATTATCAGATTCCTGGACAGCAAGATGCACGTCACACATATTCCCGCTAAATTGTGAGATGTACGTGATGCACCCTAGGACTTTGGGGTATTTGGTCACCGGCTGTATATTACTGCCGGCTCCGTGACCCTGGGGGTCGCTTAATAGGGGATTTATACAAGGGAAAAATAAAAAAAATAAAAACTTTTTTTCATGGCGCCACCTGCGGTATGCGGCTATATGAGGAAAGCTGCCGCTGCAAAGTCTCTCACTGTTCGGGCTGATGGTATTGGGTAGCTTAGGTGTGATGGCTCTCCGCAAGTAGAGCTAAGCCCCAGGGGAGGATGATGGTGGTAGTAATATATTGTTGCAAGTGTACAGGAAGAACTCAGACAACACAGGGGCTGCGGTTTAACTTGTGCTTTACTCACTGGTTCAGGAGTTGCTGCTACCCGGTTTGTGCTGCTCCTTACCAGTCCGGTATGCCCTTTGTTCCAGTGCTGCTGTAGTGAACTGGTGAGCTTTACTTCCATGCACCCTGTAGTAGTTGGTGGGTCCCCATGGATTGAAGAGTTTTTGGGGTTCCCCTTCTGTTGTTTCCGTCATGGCCCGTACGGCAGGCAGCTTGAACCTCTCATGGATCTGACCTCTGTCACCGTTCCCAGGTTCCCTCTCTGCTGCTGTGCCTCGGACATTAATGTCGGTAAGGTCCTTGATAATCCCCTCACCGTGCAGATATTTATCAGGCACGCCTGTAACGTCTTCCTGAGGGCTCTGTGCCCCATTGGTGTTCGGCCCAGTGAGTACTACGCCGTACTCCCTTTGGCAACCGTACTCCTTTTTACTCAGTAGTCACTTCACACGTGCTGACTGACTGTCTTCCTTCTCCTTTCTCCCTCCTCAGACTGTCACTTCCTGTCTGTCTAAGTGAAACTGCATTGACCAGCCCCTCCTCCTCCCAGGCTTCTGACTAGTGGATTGGATGCATCCCAGCCTATAGGTGACCACCCGTCAAGTCCATCTCTAGCCTATAACCCAGTCTGGGGAAAAGGGCGTGGATTTGTGTGTGCCTTGTTTTAGTTACCAGCACTGGACTTCCAGAAATCCGGGGTTAGATGTAGTACCCTGTGGCCCCTGACAGTCAGGGGTGCCACATACGTAGCAATCAATAATTAATAACTGGCTGTAGGAACCCCCAGACCCACCGTAATTCCTATCTATGATTAGACAAACACCTGAGGGGAAAAATAATGGTTATATCTTCCATGGGGGATGCTCAAGGGAAGAAATATGGGGTCCGCAATTTGCTAATATAACTGTCACGATTATTTACATGGCAGTCTACATCCAGCCTTATCAAACTTATTGTCTGCACCAGGATAACGTCTGAAAGGCATTTTACTAAAATTCACACAGAAGCCTCCAGCAGATCCAGGAGACACATAAGATACAGAATAACCTTCCCCTGACCTATTCCATACCTGGACGTTTCCCTCTAATACACAATTGATTCAAAGGGTTTATGGCAGATTTCTGTTTTCTGGAGTAAAACACTTTGTGTAATAAAATATTGCAACTTGACGTTTTTACGCCAGTCCCGGCCAGATCCACCAAAGTGGGCAGAGAATGGACAGGGCGCGGTGTCGCCCCTCCGGAGAATAGTTCATAAGTTCCTCTACTCTGGTGGTGTAAGTTACTCCAGAAATGATACTGGCAAGGAACACGCCATAGAGAAGACGTGCAGAATTAATATACTGGCAATTTCCTCTTAAGGAATTCTGCTCGTCTTACCTCACACACCCCTTCATTATGAATGAGACCCACAGTGCAAGTCTTAATGTAGGAGCATAAAGTCCACATCAAAAATTTCATGTGAATACACTCTGATAAATCATATAAAGTTATTATAGAAGCCAGTGATGGAGTAAAATCTGTGACTTCTCTGCATTTAGTGGTCACTACTCACCTGTGCGGTTATCTGTAGGAATCTCCTCTTTACACCGCTCATCACCCCTCACATATGTCTCTGTAGTATTAATATGGGTCAGATCTTCACCCTGAAATAAATATTGTAAAGTCACAGACAGATGGAGAGGTCGCGTGAAATGATTCAGAAGAACAGAAAAGATCATAAATGAACAAAACGGACACCAGTAGATATCACAGAGCTGCAGATCTCCTATATAATCCAACCTGTGGCCTCCTAAGGCTATGTGCCCACGAGAGCTTGCATCTGCGGATTTTGCCGCGGAAAACCTGCGGATTTATCTGGATTTTCCAGATAAATTCGCAGGTTTTAGCATGTACAGTCACTCCCTATGTTATCCTATGGGACATGGGGAGTGCTGTGTCCACGCTGCGGAAAGTGCGGCTGCCGAACATGCTGCGGATGTCCGCATCCGCACGTATAATTGCATGTCAATTATTCATGCGGAATTACCTGCGGATGTCCCGGCCCTCCGCTATGGAGATAGAGGCCGGGACGTCCGCAGGTAATTCGCATGAATGTCCGCATGTTTCCCGCAGATATTCCGCTGGAATCTCGCAGCTAAAAATAGCTGCGGACGCCGGCGAGCAGCTGCGGGAAACATGCGCTCGTACCTGCGGATACATCCGCAGGTACGAGCGCCCGTGGGCACATAGCCTAATTGTAACCAGCAGTCTCCATAACCAGAAAATTGTCAGAAGATCCAGACAACATCTAATGTCTATGATCAGCTTTATCCTGTCATCTCCACCAAGTATAAACCATACACTGAATGGCCACATTATTACAGACACCATCTAGTAGCGTTGGATTTCCTTTGGCATTTAGGAGTTCAGCAATTTATCACATCAAAGATTCCAGGTGATGAAATAGTTCTGCAGGATTACAGGCCCATGGGGGTGAAGCGACCGATGGGAGGGCCGCGGGTGTGTGTGTATGCTCTATTCCAACAAAATCCCCATACTCAGATTTTACCGGTAGTAACATTTCTTTACTAGGAAACATGTTTATAATACAATCAACTGAGCTATCTGCACACATGGGTATAGGAAGCCCCTGGACTTTCACTCCTTCCGGGTATGCAGCAAGAAAAAAACAACAACAAAATGGCGGCAACTTTCCCTAACTTTCCCTACAAACACGTACCAGTCTATCCCGAACGAAGATGTCGCTCCCACGTCGCAGGCCTGGGGTCTCGCGGTGATGGGTCCCGGTGCAGCGCTGGAGAGATGAAGCTCCTCGGTCTTTTCTTTTCTTTTATCTTCCCCAGCTGGTGACGGATTATAAGTAGTCTTTTGGTCCCGGAGCACGCCGGGCAGAAGAAGGCAGGTCACAGTCCCTGCAATTACACTCAGATGGCGGTGCTCGGTAGTCCGGTTAACTCCCTGAGGAAAACAAAGTTCTGCAGACTGGGAGTGACAGAAACTGCTTTCACCGGGTGATTTCTTCCTGACTTTTGCGGCAAAACGAGCCCTCTCTTCAGGGAGACCACACGCAGGACTCTCCTCACTGAGCTCCGGAGCTGAACAACACTTTCCCGCGTCTTCTCTTCTGGTTTTTCACACACCAGCTCCTGTGGGGAATTTCCCAGCTCTGTGTTTGTCGTTGTACAGTACGCCGCTGCCCCCTTGTGGGCAATTGCTGGAACAGTATTCAAAGCCATTTCTACAGAAGGGATACAGTCGGACTTGTTGACCCCATTACATACCCCCCCACTTAAAGGTTGGCAGTCCCTGTCAACTACCGTCGGTTCCCAGGCAGCGATGACTGCAGACGTTACAGGGGTTGGTTGAGAAGTGGGCCATACGTACTGGTCCCTGTAAGACCGCCCGGGCGGGATCCCAGCAGTGGTGCGGTCAGTGCGCCTCAAGGGTCGGTTGTTCCCCTCCCTGTCACTGTCTCTACGCCCCACTCCAGTCAGCACCCCGGGGAAAGAACTGGGTTGTGTAGGGAGGTCACTGATCTCAGAGTCAAGGTGATCACTGTGCCGGGAAACGTCCGTGTCGTCAGTCGTGTTGGTAGTGTCATCCCCTCCGGGTACTGTGGTAGGGGAGTCAGGCTGGGATCGGCAGGGCCGCAACATATTTCGGTGCACAGTGCGGATGCTGTGATTGTCTTCACCCCGCACTCGGTATACATGCCCGTTGGGGTAGGGGCGTTCGATTACCCGGTAAACCTCAGTCTCCCACTTGGCTCGAAGTTTCCCTTGGGGCTTCTTGATACGGAGCAGGACTGGCTGTCCCAACTTCAAGGGTTGCTCTTGCACGGGGAGTGGATCAGCATGTATCTGGCCCCGGATTTGTTTGCTCACCAGTCGGTGTACCGTCTCCATCTTCTGTCGGTGAGCATTTAGCCAGGAGGGGTAGTTATGGCAGACGTCAACTCCAGGGCGAAATAGGTTCAGGTCATGGACCCCTTTTCCGGGGCGACCAAAGAGAAGGGTGTGTGGAGTGTAGCCAGTCACAGAGTGGACCTGGTTGTTATAGGCCCATACTAAATCAGGAAGGAATTGAGGCCATTGGTCTTTCTTATCATCGGCCAAGGTGCGGATCAGCTGGAGTAAGGTCCGGTTGAAGCGTTCACATGCACCGTTCCCTTGTGGGTGATAAGGAGTGGTCCTCGACTTCTGGATCCCATACATCTGGTGCAGCTCTTCGATGACTCGGCCCTCGAAACAAGCCCCCTGGTCGGAGTGCAACCTCTCCGGGCACCCGTAGACATGGATGAACTGTCGACAGATGGCCCGAGCAGCCGATTCAGCCGTCTGGTCTTTGGTAGCGACAGCGACAGCGAATTTTGTGAAGTGATCCACCATGACTAAACAATACTGATAGCCACTGCTCGCCGTCCCAACCAGCAGATAATCCACCATCAACAGCTCAAGGGGTCTGGATGTTTTAATTGTCTGAACAGGTGCACGCTGCTCAGAGGACTTGTGTAGTTCACAGGTGCGACAGGTCTGGCAGACGTCTTCAACCAGCTTGCGAAGCCCCGGACAATAGATGGACTGTTGAACCCACCGAAAAGTCTTGTCCATTCCGAAGTGTCCATTCCTTTTGTGGGCCTGGACCACCATCTCACGGGCCAATTGTTCAGGCACTACAACTTGTGCGCATTCTTCCAGCATGTGTGACAAGAGAACCTTCCGGTATAGCACTCCTTCTCTCAGAATCAGCCGGTCCCACTGGCTGAGCAGGGTCAAGGTCCCGGTAGACAGTCGCGCCCGTATATCGGCGGGAGGCTTCTGCTGCCGTTTCACCCATTGTTTGAGTAGAGCCCAATCGGGGTTCTGGTCCTGAATCCTGCACCACTCCTGGGGTGGCAAGGCGACTCCCACCGGAGTTCCAGCTTCGCCCACAACGAGCTGGCGGTGATCCACCATCTGTTGGGCGAGCTTTGCAAAGTCAGGTGTCTCGTCCCCTTCTAATTCTTCATCCCGGTCTCGGTTGAGTAAGGGGTATGACACTCTAGACAGGCTGTCCGCATTTTGGTTCTCAGCGCCAGCCCGATACTTGATCTTGTAATTGAACTTGGAGAGCCGAGCCATCCAACGCTGCTCCATGACTCCGAGCTTCGCATTTTCTAGATGGGCCAACGGGTTGTTATCGGTCAGGACTAGTACTTCGGTCCCCGTGAGATACCCTGCAAATTTCTCCGCCATAGCCCACGTTAGGGCCAACAGCTCCAGCCGGAACGAGCTATAATTGGTGGGGTTCTTCTCGCCCTCATGTAGGGACCGACTGGCATAGGCTATGACCCGTTCCTTGCCGTCTTGGACCTGTGAAAGTACTGCCCCTAGACCCTGTAAACTGGCATCGGTGTGTAGTTGGAAGGGCAGGTTGTAGTCCGCATATGCCAGGATGGGGGGAGACGTTAAGGCACCCTTTAGGGCTTGGAAGGAGTCTTCCTGGCTGGGTCCCCAGCGGATGAGTCGTCCTCTGGGGCTGTTGGTGGTCCCTCGAAGCAGATCCTGCAAGGGTGCAGCAAGCCGGGCGAAGTTTTTGACGAACCGGCGGTAGTAGCCGGCCAACCCCAGGAAAGCCCTGACCTCCTTGACGTTTGTGGGCTGCGGCCAATCCCGTACGGCGGCTATCTTCTCTGAAGATGGCTGGACGCCTTCGGCTGAGATCCGGTGACCCAGGTAATTGATCTCGGGCTGCAGAAGACGGCACTTGTTGGGTTTCAACTTCAGGCCATGTTCCCTCAACCTACTGAACACACGGCCCAGCTGCTGCAGGTGTTCTTCAAATGTGGCCGAATAGACTACAATGTCGTCCAGATAGATGAGGGTGAAGTCGAAGTTGAAGTCTCCCAAGCAGCGCTCCATCAGCCGCTGGAAAGTCCCCGGCGCGTTGTTCAGACCAAAGGGCATCCGGTCAAACTCGTACAGGCCCATGGGTAAGATGAAAGCAGTCTTCTCTCTATCTTTCTCATGCATAGGTACCTGCCAATATCCGCTGGCCAGATCCAACGAGGAGAAGTATTTGGCTTTCTTCAGAGCTGTCAGGGATTCTTCGATCCTTGGCAGAGGGTACGAGTCCCGGATGGTGCAAGCATTCAAACGGCGGTAGTCCACACAGAATCTCAGGGATCCGTCCTTCTTCTTGACTAACACTACCGGCGCCGCCCAGGGGCTCTGGCTTTCCCGTACCACTCCCGCGTGTAGCATGGAATTCAGGAGATTTTTCACTTCTTGGTATTGCTGGGGAGGAATTTGGCGGTACCTTTCACGGATAGGAGCAGTGTCACCGGTGGGGATCTCGTGTTTGATACTGGTGGTGCACCCAAAATCGGTGTCGTGCCGGGCAAAGGACGCCTGATGCTCTTGGAGTAGCTCTTCCACCTGAGACACCTCCCGTTTGGAGTATTGGGATACGTCCAACTGACACTTCTCTCGGAGTTCTCGCCCCACGTTGGTGTCACCCGCGACAGCGGCCATGGTAGAGACCGTCACTGTCCAATCTCCCTCTGTAGACGGTACAAACTGGAGGGGGCTCATAGGGTTCACCTCTTCGGTTAGAGCGTAGACTCGGCCGAGCTGTGTCCCGGCTTCTAGGTCAACGCTCACATTAGCCGTGTTGCCCAGCCTGACAGGAATTCTTCCCTTTCTCACTACTGCTAGAGTTCGTGCGACTAGTGGGTTCAGCTTCCCCTCCCTCGGGGAGCGCGGCTCAATCAGCACCTCCACGCCTTCAAACTGTCTCATGGTGCCAAGGGGTAGTGAGATAACTGTCTCTTTTCCAGCTGGTAAGGTGATCCTAGTATGGCGGGGTACGGTGACCGTGGCCAGCGGCAGCTGTTCTTCGGTCATTCGCTGGAGGTTGCAGGTCCGGACCACTTGTTGAAAGGCACGGCGGGTGGCCTTATGTGCGGTCACTCCTTGCCAGTACTTGGGCCCCTTCTTGGTAAACAGCACCAGATTCAGGTCCTTCAAGATGTTCATCCCAATAATCATGGGCGTTTCTGGTTCAAAGCCTTCCCTGACCACAATTATCCCTCTCTTCCCGAGATCTTGGCCACAGATTTCGGTGTTCATCCAGGCAACTCCCGACACCGGAATGGGTAGATTATTGGCTGCTTTGATCTTGATGGCGGTATCAGGGTCATAGGCAACTCGCGGTTTTAGACATTCTTCGTAGAACTGCTCGGAGATAGTGGATACCTGAGACCCAGTATCCATTAACCCTTGTACGGCGATCCCTTCCAGTAATACTTCTAGGGTGGGGCTATTTGATGCAAGTTTGTTCCGTGGCTGGCTCTGTTTTCCTACACCCCTCTCTTTGGCATCCCCTGTCGAGTGAGCCTCTTTGACATGGGCGTCTAGTTTAAAGGCGGCCTCTGTTGTGGGACCTGACTTGCTGGTTCTGGTAGATCGGACTGTGGAGGAGCTTGAAAGTTCTGAGGGCAACGGTTGGCTCTATGGCGGGGATCGCCGCATGTCCAGCATCTTCCCATCGGCCGGCTGGGTTGTTGTCTCGCTTGCCGGCCCGCCTGTTGATCTAAGGTGAGCTGTAACACCTGTTTCTGCAACTCTGCCACCATCTGTTTCAGTTCCTCCGTGTTGCTGTTCGGCGTCCCGATATCAGATATGGACCTGCAAGCCGCGGTATATGTCTGTGTCTCCACGACAGGCCCCCTTGAACGTTCTATAGCTTCTTGTTTGACCTCAGCGAACGTAAAGGCCGGATTTATCCGGAGTAGATCTTGCAATGAGCGGTTAAGGTACGGGTCTCTCAATCCGGTCACAAACTGATCTCTCAACACCAGGTCACGGGTACCCGTACTAGCTATCTGTTCTTCTTTTCTACAGGCTTGTTCTAGTAGCACTTGAAGGGCATTGGCATATTGAGGGATGTCCTCCGACTCGAGTTGCGTCCGCCGGAAAAACATATAGCGCAATGTTCCCGCATATGTGGTCGGTCCATAGGTGTTCTCCAGCACCCGCACTAAGTCATCCAACGTACGCTGGCCCCTAACCGTCTCCAGCCTGACTGTCGTCCACGCTTCCCCTTCTAGTGTTAGCATGGCCATTTCTGCTAAGGTCTTAGGGTCAGTGTTATACATTTCCCCCACTATCTTAAGTTGTTCAGTCCATTCCGTTACAGGATAGTTCCGTCCGTCAAACTTCCTCACCTGATTGACAATAGACGGCGGGGGAGCTGTCTGGTTATAAGTTACTACCGGGGGATGATTTTGTTGGTCACACATCCTGCCGACTACGCCACATGAAGCGACCGATGGGAGGGCCGCGGGTGTGTGTGTATGCTCTATTCCAACAAAATCCCCATACTCAGATTTTACCGGTAGTAACATTTCTTTACTAGGAAACATGTTTATAATACAATCAACTGAGCTATCTGCACACATGGGTATAGGAAGCCCCTGGACTTTCACTCCTTCCGGGTATGCAGCAAGAAAAAAACAACAAAATGGCGGCAACTTTCCCTAACTTTCCCTACAAACACGTACCAGTCTATCCCGAACGAAGATGTCGCTCCCACGTCGCAGGCCTGGGGTCTCGCGGTGATGGGTCCCGGTGCAGCGCTGGAGAGATGAAGCTCCTCGGTCTTTTCTTTTCTTTTATCTTCCCCAGCTGGTGACGGATTATAAGTAGTCTTTTGGTCCCGGAGCACGCCGGGCAGAAGAAGGCAGGTCACAGTCCCTGCAATTACACTCAGATGGCGGTGCTCGGTAGTCCGGTTAACTCCCTGAGGAAAACAAAGTTCTGCAGACTGGGAGTGACAGAAACTGCTTTCACCGGGAGATTTCTTCCTGACTTTTGCGGCAAAACGAGCCCTCTCTTCAGGGAGACCACACGCAGGACTCTCCTCACTGAGCTCCGGAGCTGAACAACACTTTCCCGCGTCTTCTCTTCTGGTTTTTCACACACCAGCTCCTGTGGGGAATTTCCCAGCTCTGTGTTTGTCGTTGTACAGTACGCCGCTGCCCCCTTGTGGGCAATTGCTGGAACAGTATTCAAAGCCATTTCTACAGAAGGGATACAGTCGGACTTGTTGACCCCATTACAGGGGCATGAAAGCTTCTTACATTTACCGAAAATTACACTGAGGAGCTGACAGGCACTGAACATCCCATTCTACCTCGTCCCAGAGATGCTCTATAGGACTAAGATCTGAGGACTGTGAAGGCCGAGGAGGCAAGAAAAAGTAATGTCATGTTCCTGATATAAAGAAGTGGAAGATCCCGGCACCCCCTGGAGAGAATTGCTGTGTGACATAAAGCTTCACTTGTGGAGCTGCAGAATATACTGTTATTACAGGACACTGATGGAAAGTACTATCATTATATGGTGAAAGCTATGGGTCATTGTATTCACTCTAATGTGAAAGTTATGGGAGAAAAGGCAGCTGGGCAGGGAAGAGTTACAGAGGGTCAGTCCTGCAGCTGGGCAGGAGAGAGTTACAGAGGGTCAGCCCTGCAGCTGGGCAGGAGAGAGTTACAGAGGGTCAGCCCTGCAGCTGGGCAGGGGAGAAGAGGGTCAGCCCTGCAGCTGGGCAGAGGGAAGTTACAGAGGGTCAGCCCTGCAGCTGGGCAGGAGAGAGTTACAGAGGGTCAGCCCTGCAGCTGGGCAGGGAGCAGTTACAGAGGGTCAGTGTAGCACCCTTGACTATATCAGGGTGCTACAAGGAACTACATCCTGTACTCCAGGGTGCAGGGCCTCCCCCCCCGTTTTTCCAGGTTCCCATCAACAGTGTCACTGACATCCGCACTACAAATCCCAACCACACCTCACACCAGGACTGGACAGACACACCAGTAGATTGGTCAAGTTGGATCACGGCCGCCCACCTAGGGGTCAGGCAGACTAGTGGGAGGGGAGACAAAAAGTAGAGATTTAGCCCTCAAAGAGTGAGGAGCAGGGGAGTTGAAGCTCCCAGGGAGGCGACAGGTTTGGTCGCAAACGGTGGTCCGGGACCACAGAAGTCGGGGAGCGGTATTAGGAACACTGGACAGGAGTGTAACAGACGCAGTCTAGGAGGACTGTTGGCACCAGAAAGCCCAGCCATCTTACCGGTACCGAGCACGGCGGGGTACTGGACCCTAGATTAGGGAATAGCTTCAAGCAACCTGATAATTAACCTGTGGAGGATAGTCTCTTTATGAACTTTCCCCAAAAGCTCAGTGATTGGAGGCATCAGCACAACGCGAGAGATAGGGTTCTCCAAAAACACAACCCACTGAAATCCCAAGTGCCAGCCACCAAGAGCACAGCTGCCATACACACGGCTCAAGCCAAGGGGCCACAACTGTCAAATAATTTGTGCACGGAGGCAGGGCTCCGGACTTACCAACCAAGTGACATTGGTGGGAGCGGGACCTGGACGGGCTTCCCCCCGTAGAGACTGCGGTGCCTAGAGACCTTGGTTTACCATCTGCGTGAGTGTCTGCTTAATCCACCTGATCCAACACCACGACTACCTCAGTGAGTAATCTGACCCCTGCACCCTACTTCCCAAGGCCAAGCAAGCTACCCGTTTACCAATTACCCACTATCCAGGGCCTTCCCTGCCTGCGGAGAGACTGACTCCTGGCTGCCCCCACACCATCTTCCCTGGTACTCCCATCGGCAGCGGCGGTACTCCCCTTTACCGTAACCCGCAGGTGGCGTCTCGAACATTCATCCCCTGTAAATATCACCTTACATTTGAAGTGAAGTGGCCGCAAGCCCCCAGGTTCGGAGACCCTCGAGCCACAGCAACCCCGGATCCGAGCAGTTCGACTGCTGCTGGGGCGGCACATCAGCCCTGCAGCTGGGCAGGGAGGAATTACAGAGGGTCAACCCTGCAACTGGGCAGGGGAGAGTTATATAGCGTCAGCCCTGTAGCTGGGCAGGGGAGAGTTATAGACATTACATTCATTTTATAGCATGGGTCATGATCCTCCTACCAAAGAGTAATCAAGCTGCTATGAAGGCATGAACTTGGTCTGTCACAATGCTTAGGTAAGCTCTAGTGTTTAAACATCAATCTACAGGTATCCGACGACCAAGGATTACACCATCACCAGATTCCTGACATGAAGGATACATGGATTCATGCTGCTTTTGCCTATTTCTGACCCATCATCAGGATATGCTGCTGTAACCTGAAATTTACCAATGTTTCTCACTGCTCAGTGATACAATTTATTCTCTCTTTTGCTCAATGAAGTTTAATTTCGGTTTCCCTTAGACTACAATGATTGTCTTCTGCTATAACCCATCTGTGCTAAGGAACGATGACTTAATTCTAATACATTAGATGACCACCATCATTCTATTTGTACCGCAACGCGGCCTCATCTGCGGCCGCCGAGCTGCTCGGATTCGGGCGCCTCTGGACCCGGGGGTGACGTCACTCTGGAAGGATGTAGTGGCGATACACGCAGGGGTTTGGGGTGGTTGTTTGGTAAAGTTAGTGACGCCACCCACGGGTTGTGGTGATCGTAGGATGGACACCACCGCTGCAATTGACTAGGCCTCCCGTGGGCAGGGGCGATGGTCCCTGGGGCCCGTACGGGGAGTGATGCAGGCCGGGGTGCAGGGCGAAGGGTCACGGTGCAGCGCGGTGCGGTGCCTGACGGCACTGGTGTACTCACTCTGACACAGGAAAAACTGAGTCTTTGATAAACCAAACGGCAGGATGGATAGGGCCCACAGCCGGCTGCGGTGTTCTCCCTGGACGGGTTGGTGATGGCTGTCGTTTCCCTGCACCTGTGTTATGTTTTGAATGACTCCGGTGCCTGGACACTGGTAGTCCGCTCCCCGGCGTGTAAGGGGCCGTAGGAGCCCGTTTGCCCACAGGCGCTGGCCCTTTGGATCTCTTGCCTGTGGCAGTGGCACTTATCCGGGATGGTTGGGCTGTTGCAGTCAGTTGGGACTTGGGTGGGAATGAACCCCTGAGGTCCAGATCGCAATCAGTAAATTCGACTATCAGGGCGGCTTCTAGCCTAGTCGGGGTCGGAGTACCCTGCCTGGTGCTTGGCTCCAATCGGCTCCCCGGTTCGGTACCGGTGGGCCACCGCCCGACCCCGGTCCTACGGTTCCACCGACGGTGCGCCAACTCCTGCAGACGGCCACCACCGTCTGCCGACCTTGCTGGAGGTGCCTGGACTCCGACTCAGACACCTAGACAGTCCGTGGCAGGCCTGATCCCAGGTCTGCCCGTGCGTGTCTCTCCTCTCCTCTCACTCCACTCTACTCAACTCCACTGTCTTTGTTTTCCCGCCTCCGGGCCTTTGAACTCCTCAGTGGGCGGGGCTAACTGCCTGGCTCCGCCCCACCTGTGTGTGGACATCAGACCCTGGAGGGTGGCAACAAGGGTTTCTGTTTGACTGTTGACTTCACCTGTCCGGGGAAGGGGTGTGTGGTGTCATGTCTGACTACCTGGCTAGTCCAGGGCGTCACATATTCAGCTGCAGATACCTAAATGATGAGATGATTACACCCACAGGATCTAATATCACTAAAGATTTTTCCAAGCTCTCACCATTCATTATACTCTTGACATCAGTTCATGTACAAATCCAGGGAAACTGTCAGTTTTTGCAATACCGGTCCTGGGTAATCTAGCAAAATTGATCGTATTCGAAGTCATTCAAAATGTTTATCTACAGATTTCATATTCTGATCACTGATCACTTCATTATACGCTGCACTACACGGTCATGTGTGTAATAGGTTTCACATGTGAGTGTCAAAGTGTCTCTAATTAATTAGCCAGAGTATAATACTGGTGGCTAAAAGAAGACTGAGCGCAAGACCTTCACAGCCGTCTACACATCATAGGGAGATTTCATGACACCTTCTCTCCATCTACCTGATCATCCTGAGGAACATTGGGATCTTCTTGTTTACAGTCCTGTGGAAGAAGAGGACGGGGACATCTCTCTGGTGTTGTCCTCTCACTGGATAGAACTGGAGGAAACACATACAAGGACTGAATTCATTCTTTACATACAGATAATTATAGGCCGTGTGTATTTAGTCCTATCTATTACCTGGTGATGTGAGGGGCTGAGGAACCTCCATCACCACATCCTTGTACAGATCTTTGTGGCCTTCTAAATATTCCCACTCCTCCGTGGAGAAATAGATGGCGACATCCTGACACCTTATAGGAACCTGACACATACAATGATACCGTCATCCCCCGATCCCTTCATAGCATTACTGTATAATATTCCAGCAATCCAGCAGTGTCACCTCTCCAGTCAGCAGCTCAATCATCTTGTAGGTGAGTTCTAGGATCTTCTGCTCATTGATGTCCTCATGTATCAGGGGGTGAGGTGGAGGCCCCGTGATTGGGCTCAGGGGTCTTCCCCATCCCTCAGGCACAGGGTCCTGACAGCGATCACTAGAGGTCTTCTTCACTACTGTGTAATCCTGGTTATGGAGAGACATTAATAAATCTCACTACAGACATATGCAGAGTCCTCACCTCTCCAGTTCTGTCCATCTTTTATTCCCATAGATAAGAAGGATGTTGTTGCAACTAAATCCTAACACTCTCACAGGGATGGATAAACTAGGGGAGATGTGAAACCAGAAATCCACAGGTCCCAAAACAGGCTAGTACTAGAGATGAGTGGACTCGCAGACAACCAGGACCAGATGGCCCCTCCCTGCTAAATTTTAAAAAAATTCCAGTTCCGGTCCGGAATCTGGTCCCCATAGAAGTCTATTGGGACCAGAATTTGGCAATTAAAAATTGTGGTGGAAGGAATGGGGGGGATAGGAGAGCATGCTGTGTGATCACCGAGGCTCAGTCATGACTGTATACTCCTTCCAGGTCATGCTTTCACTTCCGGTGCCGCAAATTAGCCTTCATTGAATATGCACTGCTTCTCCGTCCACTGGCGCCTGTGATTGGTTGCAGTCAGATGCACCCCCACGCTGAGTAGCAGCATTTTTGACGCTCAAATCACAGGCCCAGGTTTGTGGGTCTATAGTGTACAATAAAATAAATAAAAAAATTGCTTCAGGGTTCCCCTGTATTATGATACCCAGCACAGACAAGGCCCATGGCTAGAGTCTGCAGCGCCCAGCCCTGCGCTTATCTAGGCTGTGTATCAAAATAGAAAGGAACCGTACGCAGTTTTTTGTTGTTTTTTTTTTTTATTAAACTAATTAAAAACACCAGCGTGCGGGCCCCCCCAATTTTGATACCCAGCCCAATAGCACTCCCCGGCAGGCACTGTCACTGTTAATGGGCTGGCAGGGAGCGGGACACGGTGGGGTTTTTGCTAAAGGTGCGCTGTCTCAAAGACACTGAACTTTTGAATCAGGGGCTGGAGATCTTAGTGCAGCTCTGTTGGGACACACTGATAAGATTCCCAGGGTGTTTTAGGAAAATTTTGATGTTTTTGCCAAAGGTGCGCGCTCTCTTAAAGGGCTGGCAGGGAGCGGGATAAAGTGCGGGGCTGTAAGAGTGACAGTGCTAGCAGGGTGGTGCGGGCCAGCCGTGATCAGTGGAGACGTCACTCAGGAACGGAGGACAATCGGAACCTTTCAGTGGTGACCGCAACTTAGCTGAGTGACGTCACGACTGATCGCGGCTCAGTCTCTGCCTGCAATTACGGCATGCGGACATGTTCCATGATCGTGTGCTGTGACTTTAGATATGTAGGAGAGCTGAATCACCATGGGACCTCGAGTGGATTATGTTGGACCTGCAGGGGTGTTTTTGGGGGGTTAATAAAGTGGTGAAAGAGGGTTTTTTTGTATTTTATTCTAAATAAAGGATTTTCTCAGTGTTTGTGTTAATTTCTTTTTACTTACAGCACTGGCTTCATTCTTATTTTTTTTATTATTTCTTTATTTATTTATTTTTTTTAATTTCTCAAGTGCCGGATCTGGATCAAACACCTGAAATCCCGGGCCCAGCACCCACGTACCTTTGAAACCGCACGGATCCGGACTTTCACAGTCTGGATCCGCTCATCCCTAGCAAGTACTTGACCCTGACTTGTTTCTGCCTGACAGCGGAGGTTGCTATCCTAAGATCATGTAATAGCACCCGCACTTCTCAATGGCTGACCCCATAACTGCACTGTAAGCTATAAACCAAGTGTAACACAAAAATAACAGTAACCAGCAAATGAAGTGCACACAGGCAGAAGGAGAGACACAGGGTTAGGAACGTGCAAATAGTCGTACAGGAATGATGTAATAAAAAATAAATAAAGAATAACAGAATACGTGTAAATCCTCCCAAACCTACATAAAGCAAAATAGGACATAACTGGATCGGGATTCACACAAACGGCAAGGAATAGAAATAGTAATGTCTCAGTAAGAAAACCTTAAACGAGGAGCTAGGACTCCAGACAACCGTCCATCCAGTAATCTGGGTTCAGACCCCGGAGTGGAGCCATGACAGATATAATGTGACGTCATCAGAATCTCTCACCTCTCCAGTAAGCCGGAAGAGGATCTCTAGGGTGAGGTGTAATATCCTCTCTGCCATCTTGTCCTGGTCGCTATCCATCCATGACGGATCAATCATGAAAACTCTTCTATATATAGAAAATGTCCACTGAGATGATCCGATCTTGTAGGGACCTGAATGGGAAGAGGAGGACTATATAAAATCATAAAGATCTCATGTAAGAAAATCTCTGTGGCTCCGCAGGTGGAGGTATGTGGCTACTGGCATTATTGTGATTGGCTGGCCGCAAGGCATCATCAGGTCTATATAAAACCCATTGATGCGATGCTTGTCACAAACTGTTTTTTTCAACTTCCATCTGAGAAATAAAGTAAGTTTCCCTCCCTATATATTCTACACTTGCACCCTTTAATGCTTTTCATGGGGCACTAAATAGTTTTTTTAGATTTGTTTAAACTAATAAATAATTGAAAAAAAATTACTTAGGGTCCCTCTCATTTTTGATAACTAGAAAAGGTAAAGCAGGCAGCTGGAAGATGATACAAGTCACAATGTGTATGGGAATGATAAAAAGCAAAACTGCTATGGGAATACTAGACTGAAAAATACAATGAATTATCTGAAAAAGTGAAAAAACATGAAACATGGAATATGCATAACTGCTATGAATAATAGGAATATAATAGATGTTTAGCCATTGTATTGATCAATGCAAAAGAGCCCAAAAACCAATGCCAATGTAATCTCTATTTTTGGGGTCCCTAACCTATATGTAACCTCACCTGCAGTTAAAAAAACTTGCTCTGTATGGGAAGCAAAGGACCAAGCTATATATGTGAAGTGAAACAAATGGCTGTGGGTGGGGCAGTGTTCTCAGACAAAAAGTGCATACACATTGTGACTTGAGTGCAACTCTTTATCTTATTGTATAGTTATGTTTTTTGAGTCTTGCACCATGTTCACACCATTGGTGTTCCAGACATGAATTCTTTAGGAAGACGATATAAGGCCGACAAGGCCCATGTTTTTTTGGCCCTTCCCAGCCTAAAAATAGCAGCCTGCAACTGCCCCAGAAGTAGCACATCACATTACAAGCGCCATCTCTGGCACTTTGTTCCGGTTCTTCCCAATTGCCCTGGTGCGGTTTTAATCAGGAAATGGTTTTTGGGGTTGATGTCAGCTGTGAATTGCTGAAAAATAATAAACTTCTAAATGAGGAATAGTGTTCGGGGAGTCTTTATTCAAAGAAACTATTTTTCCTGTGTGTGGTTTTTTTTTGTTTTTTTTTTCACATTTCACTTACCGGATTAATTGTGGGGATTTCCAATAGATGCATCTCAAATACTAACCCCTGGACTTGAATGTCAGCTGACATTAACGCCAAAAACATATAACCCCGATTGCCAATGTACCAGGGCAATCAGCAAATGCCGGGGCAAAGCACCAGAATTGGCGCATTTTATGGATGTGCTAATATTGGGCAGTTGCGGGCTGCTATTTTTTAGGCTGGGTAGGACCAAAATAATCATCAACCTTTCCAGCCTGATAATACCAGCCCACCGCTGTCTGCTGTACCTTGGCCAGTTATCAAAAATAGAGGGGACCCCATGCAGTTTTTTAATTATTATTTTAGATGCGTTTTAGGTGTATTTATGCTGCGTAAACGCAGTTAGGGTATGTTTTCACTATCAATGTTTGTTCGCGCTTTCACGCAGCTAAATTTCCACATGAATCACGCACCTCCGCTCACTTGTGTGTATGGCACTTCAGGATTCTCAATGACTTTGCTTGCATCGAGATTTCCTTCAGGTTTTGTGACAAATCAGCAATAAAAAAAAACGCATAAAAGAAAAAAAAAATACGGCAAAAGCGCTGAAAGAATTGACATGCTGCAGATTTTTTTTCTGTACCAAATCTGCAAGCCAGAAATAAACAAACATTGTGTGCATGACACTTCAGGAGTCTCATTGATTTTGATGCCAACAGAGTATGGTTTACGTTTTGTAACAAATCAGCAATCAAAAAAAATATTGAAAAAAAAAACTCGGCAAAAACACATGCACACAGCCTTTAGGCTATGTGCGCACGTTGCGTATTTGCATGCAGTTACGCTGCGTATTGCACTGCAGCGTAACTGCACGCATCCTGCGTCCCCAGCACAATCTATGAAGATTGTGCAAATTTCATCCCCACGTTGCGTTTTAGAATGCAGCGTTTTGGCTGCTGCCAAGACGCTGCATTCTAAAAAGCAACATGTTACTTCTTTTGTGCGTTTTGGTTGCAATGTCAGTCTCTCTCTCTGTCGGTCTCTCTGTCTCCCTGTCGGTCCGTCTCTCTTTCTGTCGGTCTACCCCTCTCCCCCCTCTCTCATACTCACCGATCACTGCCCGAACACCGGCGCGGTGCTGCACGGCTGTCACACTCCTCCGGCGGCTTCTCCTGCTTTTGAAAATGCCGGCCACTTATTCAATCTCTTATTCCCTGCTTCCCCGCCCACCGGCGCCTATGATTGGTTGCAGTCAGACACGCCCCCACGCTGAGTGACAGCTGTCTCACTGCAACCAATCACAGGCGCCGGTGGGCGGGTCTATGTAGTGCAGTAAAATAAATAATTAAAAAAAACGGCATGCCAACCCCCCCCCCCCCAATTTTGATACCAGCCAACATAAAGCCACACGGCTGAAGGCTGGTATTCTCAGGATGGGGAGCCCCATGTTATGGGGAGCCCCCCCAGCCTAAAAATATCAGCCAGCAGCCGCCCGGAATTGCTGCATCGATTAGATGCGACAGTTCTGGGACTCTACCCGGCTGATCCAGAATTGCCCTGGTGCGGTGGCAATCTGAGTAATAAGGATTTAATGGCAGCCCATAGCTGCCACTAAGTCCTAAATTAATCATTGCAGGTGTCTATGAGACACCCGCAATGATTAACCTGTAAGTGAAAGTAAATAAACACATACACCCAAAAAATCGTTTATTTGAAATAAAAGACAAAAAAAACCCCCTCTTTCAACACTTTATTAAAATCCTCAAATACCCCTCCAGGTCCGACGTAAACCAAATGAGGACCCGCGACGCTCTCATCTCTGCTACATGAAGCTGACAAGAGCAGTCACAGACCAGACCGCTCTCTGTCAGATCCATGCAGCAACTGAAGAGAGCCGCGCAATCAGCGATGAAGTCACAGGTGAGTTGCGGTCTTGGGTGGAGGACTCCAGCTGGCCGCGGGTAACCTGAGTGACGGCAGCGCTAATCACGCTGCTCACTTCAGTTACTCAGGGGATTAGCGGTCACCAATGAGTCCTTCACGGGTGACCGCTAATCAGGACGCCACACACAGACAGAGCCGCGGTATGACAATGAAGTCGGGTGAAGTTCACCCGAGTTCATTCTCATCGCGCGACTGTCTGTGTGTGCTGTCAGCCGGCATGTAACAGAGCTGAATTGCCGGGAGAACGCACTGTCAAAAATGCATCCAAAACGCATGCAAAATGCATGGAAAAAGCATCCAAAATGCATGTGTTGTGGATGCATTTTTTTTTACAAAACGCAGTGTCCAGTCTGCCAGAGGGTGCGTTCTTTTCTGTACTGCAGAGAACGCAACGTGCGCACATAGCCCAAGTATATAAAATAGACAGATTAGATAGAATAGTTAGAGATTCTGCAGCCATATAATGTCCCATGCCCCTACATATTATAAACTTATAGTGCCTTTCATGTGGCAATAAAGGGTGTTTAATTATTTTTTTTAATTTAAAACAGGCTAATTTAAAAAAAAAAATAAAAATGATTTGATTTCACCCTATTTTTCATAACTAGCCAAGGTTAAACAGACAGCTGCAAGCTGATATTATCAGGCTGGGTAGACCCATGGTTATTTTTTCCCTTCCCAGCCTAGAAATACCAGAATGCAACTGCAACCAGAAGTAGTGCATGTATTAGCTGTCCCAATTCGGGTGCTTTGCCCCAGGTCTTGCTGATTGCAGTCAGGGTAATATTTTTTTGGGTTGATGTCAGCTATGTAGTGTCAGTTGGCATCAAGCCCAGTGGTTAATAATGGAGAGGCGTCCATCAGACAGCGCAATTACCGTATTTTTCGCTTTATAAGACGCACTTTTCCTCCCAAAAATTTGAGAGGAAAATGGGGGGTGCGTCTTATAAAGCGAATGTAGCGGTACCTGGGGGTCCTGTCTGTGCGGTGATCGGGCGGCCGGGTGCCTGTGGCTGCGTGCAAGCGGCCGGGTACCTGTGCTTGCATGCGGTGGCAGCTGGGTACCCGTGGCTGTGTGCGGGCGGCAGTCGGGTGCTGTGTGCGGGCTGCGGCCGGGTGCTGTGTGCGAGCAGCGGCCGGGTGCTGTGTGCGGCCGGCGGCCAGGTGCTGTGTGCGGCCGGCGGCCGGGTGCTGTGTGCGGCCGGCGGCCGGGTGCTGTGTGCGGCCGGCGGCTGTGTGCGGGCAGCGGCCGGGTGCTGTGTGCGGGCGGCGGCTGTGTGCGGTCGTCGGCTGTGTGCGGGCGGCGGTCGGCGGCTGTGTGCGGGCGGCGGCCGGGTGCTGTGTGCGGGCGGCAGTCGGCGGCTGTGTGCGGGCAGCGGCTGTGTGCGGGCGGCGGCTGTGTGCGGGTGGCGGTCGGCGGCTGTGTGCGGGCAGTGGCCGGCGGCTGGGTGCTGTGTGCGGGCAGCGGCCGGGTGCTGTGTGCGGGCGGCAGATGGCTGCCGCCCGCACGCAAGCACAGGTACCTGGCTGCTTGCACGCAGGGTGGGCGGGCAGCCTGCTGGCTGCCACTCTGTGCGTGCGGGGCGGGCGACTGTGGCAGGCGGCTGTGCAGCAACTTACCCAGTTTGTCCGCGGTCCCAGTTTCAAATGATGGCAGCGTGCGCAGATGGAGCCCTTGGATGAGAGCTCCATCTGCGCAGGCGCCATTATTTGAACCGGGACCGCGGACACTGGGACACTCACTGCAGCGGCCTGCTGCATGACTCACCCGCCGTCGCCGCTGCTGCTGCCGCCACCACGGGCCCCGCGACTCCTGCTACCACGGATCCCCCGGCTCCTGCCACCCCGGACGCCACCTGCCACCCCGGACCCCGCTGCCACTGACCCGCCGTGCCTGCCAGCAAATCCGCTGCCTCCTGTGACCCCGCTTCACCACAACTGCTGCCCCCCTCCGGTAAGAGAACACCGGATTATAAGACGGACCCCATTTTTCTTTTTTTACCTTTTTTTTATGTCTAAGTTTGGGGTGCGTCTTATAATCCGGTGCGTCTTATAAAGCGAAAAATACGGTACTAACATGTTCAGTATAAAGAGGAAGAAAAAAAAAACAAAAAACCCAACACAATACACACCATACCCCGACTCTCTCATTCATCAACTTATTTAAAAAACAAAAAAATAAAAAAAGACATGAAGATTTTGAAGTAATCCATTGAATCTGAAGTAGTAAAAACATAGAAACCTGAAAGACATAAAAAGAAATAAAGACAAGAGACAGTCCCTCGTTCATCACTTTATTAGCTGCCCCAAAAACCCGACAGCTCTGATGTAATTCATGGTGATCTCACGATATCCACAGATTCTGTCATACAACCTATGAAGCTACATTCAGAGAATGAAGGTTCATAGGTTACTCCCAGTAACGTCACCACTCGTGAGACATTTTGGGTCTCGCGCTGCCCTCTGCATGACCCGGCGACAGTGGTGATGATATCAGTAACCTTACATGACTTCACCGTCCTCGCCGGGTCTCAAGGAGGGCAACGCGAGACACAGAATATCTTATGCTCATGAGCGGTGATGTTATTGAGTTACTGAAGTCACCAATTGTGAGAAATGACTGAGAGTGAACTATGAAGCTTCGTTCTCTGAATGAAGCTTCATAGGTTGTACGACAATCGGTAGACATCGTGGGATCACCAAGGATTACGTCGAAGCTTGTGGGGAGGGGATGGTTAGGAGCTAACAAAGTGGTGAACGAGGGACTGTCTCTTGCTTTTATTTCTTTAACTATTTTACGGTATTTCGTGTTTCCATTTTTGGACGAAGTTGTATTACTTTGAAATCTTCATGGCTTTCTTCGTCTTTTTTTTTTTTTAGATAAATTGGTGAATGAGGGATAGTGTAGGGGAGTGTTTAGTCAAATAAAGTATTTTTCCCTGTTTTTTTTCTTCTTTTTTACTTACTGGGTTATTAATGAGGATGTCTCCTATCCAATACTAAACCCTTGGCTTTATGCCAGCTAACAATTCACAGCTGACATTAACTCCAAAATCCAATACCATGATTGCCACCACACCAGGCAATTGGCAAGAGCCAGGCAAAGCGCTAGAATTAGTGCATCTAATGTGATGTGCCACTTCTAGGGAGGCTGTGGGCTGCTATTTTAGTCTGGAAAGGGCAAAATAACCATGGCCCTTCCCTGCTGATAATATCAGCCCCTAGATGCCTGCTTTACCTTGCTTAGTTATCAAAAGTAAGGAGCCTTTTTTAAATTATTTTGTTCTCAGCAGCGTCCAGGCATTTTTCCCATGCTGTTCCCATTACATTTCAGACCTGTCCTCCCCCACCAGATTTTTTTGACCACTCCTATTTCATTGAACAGAGAACCACAGGTTGTGCAATATATGTGGCCTGGGCCAAGAGATAGTTTTTGGTACCTCCATGGATTCATCTTACCCCCACCCCAGTAACTAGCAAATGTAAAAATGTTGCCCATACTAGGGTGTGGAGACACAGGGCTCAGTGGGTGCTCTCGTCCACTAAAACCCGCCGCCTTTAGAAAGACAGCGTGGCTCAGGGCTCATCCCAACTGAACGCCGGCCTCCTTAACCGTGGGCGTAACACTACTCAGACAACACAGGGTGAGGGAACCACAATAATTAGACTTTATTGGATCCCCAAACAATTAACGGCACATAACACATAACCAGCAAAACACACAAATGTAACAGGCAACAGAGTCTCACCCTTCCGCTGGCTCACCAGGGATTTAGAATGTCCATGCCTCAGAGCTTCCAAGCTGTCTGAGGTCTGCAAAGTCTGGAACAGGTGACTGAACTGTCCCAACCTGAGTGTCCTCCTTAGGTAGTCCTGGTTTGATGTTAAAATCCTGGCAGCCGGAGTCGAAATCCCTAGGCTGTGGATATGGTCTCCAACCGGAACCGGAGCCCCTAGATTGAAGCCATAAGATATCCTGATCCTCTAGTCAGCTCCTGAGAGCTTAGACTGGATCCATCAGCATCCATCAACCTTCATCAACCCTGGTGGCTTAAAGAAGTCCCTTTTATAGCCATAACCTTCCCTTAGGATACACTGCGTCCTCATCGAATGGTTGGACAAGATTGCTTTTCCCATTGGATGAATTTCAAGCTGCATGGATAATGTTCATTTAAATGATGTGCATAGAAAGACTCAGTATATCTACATGGAGTCGGCAAGTCACCGACTAGACAATGGCTACTAAGGTAATTACATTATCAATACACAACTACAATACAATGGTTACTGGAAATGTCTGGAGAACAATACGTCTGGCTTTCAGTGGCCAACACAATTACATTGAGTCAACAAGAGTCTTGTAAAAACAATGAGGGACTTCTCCCCCGTCTATAGACAATCTATCATGCTGTCTGGCTGGATTTTAAGAAACTTTAACCCATGAGAGTCCATGTCGTCACATTAATGTGACGACATGGACTCTCATGGGTTAAAGTTTCTTAACATTCAGCCAGACTATTGTTCTTATGTGTGCTAAGTCATGTTTGCTTAGCTATTGCTCTCCAGACTTTTCCAGTAACCATTGTATTGTAGTTGTGTATTGATAATGTAATTACCTTAGTAGCCATTGTCTAGTCGGTGACTTGCCAACTCCATGTAGATATACTGAGTCTTTCTATGCACATCATTTAAATGAACATTATCCATGCAGCTTGAAATTCATCCAATGGGAGAAGCAATCTTGTCCAACCAATTGATGAGGACGCAGTGTATCCTAAGGGAAGGTTATGGCTATAAAAGGAACTTCTTTAAGCCACCAGGGTTGTTGAAGGTTGATGGATGCTGATGGATCCAGTCTAAGCTCTTTGGAGCTGACTAGAGGATCAGGACATCTTATGGCTTCAATCTAGGGATTCCGGTCCCGGTTGGAGACCATATCCACAGCCTAGGGATTTCGACTCCGGCTGCCAGGATTTTAACATCAAACCAGGACTACCTAAGGAGGACACTCAGATTTGGACAGTTCAGTCACCTGTTCAAGACTTTGCAGACCTCAGACAGCTTGGAACCTGTGAGGCAAGGACATTCTAAATCCCTGGTGAGCCAGCGGAAGGGTGAGACTCTGTTGCCTGTTACATTTGTGTGTTTTGCTGGTTATGTGTTATGTGCCATTAATTGTTTGGGGATCCAATAAAGTCTAATTATTGTGGTTCCCTCACCCTGTGTTGTCTGAGTAGTGTTACGCCCACGGTTAACGAGGCCGGCGTTCAGTTGGGATGAGCCCTGAGCCACGCTGTCTTTCTAAAGGCGGCGGGTTTTAGTGGACGAGAGCACCCACTGAGCCCCGTGTCTCCACATAGGGTTGCCAAACTCCCTGAGTGCAGGAGTCGCATCACTTTGATGCCGTCCACAGTCACCTGGCATAGCTGAGGTCCCTCACCTAGGTGTGGTATAGCACTGCACATGGAATGTGCAAACAAATGAGACTCGTCAGATAATGGAATAGTTCATCAGTTCTGATACCAGTGGGCAAAGACCCGATAAAAGACCCAGGGTCACGACACCTCCAACAGACAATGGTAAGAGACATACCCCTTGAAGCCAGCTTTGACCAATTGTGGGTCTTTGTGAGCACCTCAGATGTGGACCCATTTTTTGGTATCCCAGAAAGGCGACCTCAGGCTCCTCTCATTGTTCAAGCAGTTTTCCACGGCCAAGTGTCTTTCCACGAGGTTGTCTGCATTCTGGAGATTTGTGTGCAAACTAGCTTTGTATCAATTTAGATAGTGAGTGAATAAATTGGTCTACTACCACTCATCAACTGTGCTGGAAAGAAAGTCTCAGGCTGCAGCCATTCTTGCACTTTTGTATCACCAGGAGTGTATAAGTTGTGCCCCGACAGCCAGGGTTATATGCAAACGTGCCTTAATCCCCACCTTCAGCTTGCAGGGCAGGGTTGTAGTATGCTTTCTGTGGTTCCCCAGTAAGCTACAGATCTAGGACCTCTGTCTATTGTTCGGTCACCCTCTTAAAGACAGCCAGGAAAGCCTCAATATTTTCCTATAGAGTCAGTAGATTATGTTGCGGGCGGGAGACAGACCACAGCAGGGGGAGAGGGGGGGGGCTGCTCGAGACACTCGGATCCAGGGTCGTGGCGGTGGCTCAAGTGGAAGCCGATCCCGGGCCTGAGCACCAGTCCGTCGCCCACAACGTAATAAAGGGGTTATTTACAGGGGAGAGTTTGTCGGTGATGCCACCCGTGGGTTGCGGTGATAGTTGGTAACACCACCGCTGCCTTGGTATGGGACACCCAGGGCTGATGGAGTGGGGCAGCAGGATGGTTATCCCCTCCACTGGTAGGGGAGGTGTTGTCCTGGGGCCCAGGTGTAGGTGGAGTGGAATGCTGGGACACAGTATGCAGGCTGGACCGTATGATACTGGTGTACTCACTGTTTTTTAATAAATCCCACAGAGTCCAGATAGTAAACCACGTGCCGGATACCGGTAGCCTCCGGAGGGGTGTGCTCGGGTCCCGCACACCAGTGAACAGAACAGGGGCCCTTCCTCCTGCACTCTAGTTTGGTGTCTTGTGTGTTGACTAGTCCGCATGAAATGGGAAAAGTCCACTCCCGATGTCTTTGCTGTGGGAGCTGTGGCCCGCGAGATCTGACCCTTGGGATTTTTGCAGGCACTTGCAGACGCCCTATCCCCCGCGTTGGGCTTCCTTCTCGCTCTTTCTGGGCTGCTGGTGGGACAAGACTTGGAATCTTGTCCACTGCTGGCTAATTGAAAGGGGCTTGCAACTGTCCTCGCCCTGGGGTCCAGGTACCCCGACTGTGCACAGCCTCCAGACTGGATTCCCGCTGTTGGCACCGGCAGGCTACAACCCTGCCCCGGTCCACTTAAGGTCTCCGCGACCGGATCTCCGTCGCCTGTGGCCCTGCTCTGCTGTCTGCTAGTCAGCTCAGGTAGTCCGGGAGCTACAACCGCCGACTACCACTTCACTCCTCTCACTTCCGCTGTCCAAACTTCACTGTCTTGTTCCCTCCCCTGACACCTCAGGAACCCTAGCTGGGCGTCACCATCTGCCTGGCCCCGCCCACTGGTGTGTCCCTATTGTACTGGGGAGGGGGGGTGACTAGGATTTTGTACCTGCATGTGAGATTGTGTTGGTGGGCCAAGGAGGAGAGAATCCTGCATCTGGAATATGGATGCAGTCTTCTGTGACAACCTGATTTTGTCAGGGCGTCACAATTACACTTGTATTAAACATGATCACCAAGCAGTTTCAGCACACTTCTCTTCTTCTAAAGCGGACTTCCTTTCTCCAGTCTCAGCACACTCCACTTTGCTCAACTCCCCCCCAACTCACCGACAAGTGACGCAATGTCTGGTTCTAGTCATAGCTATGCAGGTGCACCTAATCAAGGACTATAGTGCTAGGATTAAACTCTGGCCTACCTGGATTTCCTATACCCCACTGAATATTATTTTTTTTGTGGTAGAACCCAATTTGGGTTTTTTTGCTATGGGACACAATAACGTCTATGTACGCTCCTGCTCCTCACTCCTCTTCGTATGTGTTGAACTATGTGTAAAGCTGGGTTCACACATAGCGACAGCGACATCGCTGTTACGTCACCATTTTCTGTGACGTAACAGCGACCTTGTAAGTCGCTGTTATGATCGCTGCTTAGCTGTCAAACACAGCGACGCAGCAGCGATCATAACGTCGCTACATGTGCAGAGAGCAGGGAGCCGCGCACACTGCTTAGCGCTGGCTCCTTGCTCTCCTAGCTACAGTACACATAGGGTTAATTACCCGATGCGTACTGCAGCTACATGTGCACAGAGCAGGAGCCGGCACTAGCAGCAAGAGCGGCGGAGGCTGGTAACGAAGGTAAATATCGGGTAACCAGGGAAAGGTCTTCCCTTGGTTACCCGATGTTTACAGTGGTTACAGCTTTCCGCAGCTGCCAGATGTCGGCTCCTGCTCCCTGCTCGCTTCATTTCGTCGCTCTCTCGCTGTCACACACAGCGATGTGTGCGTCACAGCGGGAGAGCGACGACGAAAAAATGAAGCAGGACATTCAGCAACGAGCAACGACCTCACCTAAGGCCAGCTCGTTGCTGGATGTCACACACAGCGACAGCGACGTCGCTGCAACGTCACAGAAAATGGTGACGTAGCAGCGACGTCGTTGTCGTCGTCGCTGTGTGTGACACCACTTTTACTCTAATGTTTTATCTTCTTTGAACAGTGCTGCAGTATATGTTGGTGTGATCTATATATATAATTGCCTTATTCTGTCTGTCTGTCTGTCATGCTCCAAAATTGTGTCACCGTGACATGTCCTTACGGTGACACAAAGCTGATTGGCCGCTGGGCTCGCCATGGCCCCGCCCCCCACACGGATTGGCCTCTCGCCCCGGCTCTCTGCAGGCCCCGCCCCCCTCACGCAATGCACGCTCGCTCTGGCCCAACTGACACGGAGCTCCGATTCCCAGGTGAGTACACACACACATCAGATCACACTCACTCTCACACTCACTCTCACACACACCTCACACATCACAACATGCTGGGATATCGCTTGCTTCTACACCGGCTCCGTCAGGATCCCGGCAGCGCCAGACATAACCTTGCGATGCTGGGATCTTCACGGAGGCCGTGAAAGCTGGTAACCATTATACACATCGGGTAACTAAGGTCCCTTAGTTACCCGATGTGTATCATAGTTACCAGTGTACACCGGCTCACACTCACTCTCATACACACCTCACACACACATCACATCGCATCCACACATCAAGGTCCTGCAGCTTCGGAACATACACACACATAACAGCACACACACACACACATACACACACACACAAATCAGATCACACTCACACACACCTCACACATCACATCGCATCCACATACTCACAGCATCCTGGGATATCGCTTGCTTCTCGGCGGCGATACTGTGCTGTTGTGAGCTTCCAGGACCTGCCGGGGGATCACATGGCCAGAAGCATGTGATATCCCCGGATGTTGTGAGTATCAGCGCGTATGTGCAATATCGTCAGTGTCTGTGTGTCTTTGTGTGTGAGTGTATGCGATCGGGTGTGTGTGAGTGTATGCGATCGGGTGTGTGTGAGTGTATGCGATCGGGTGTGTGTGAGTGGATGCGATCGGGTGTGTGTGAGTGGATGCGATCGGGTGTGTGTGAGTGGATGCGATCGGGTGTGTGAGTGTCGGCAGAGGAGCACGGCGTGCTGGAGGAGGCTGGGAGCAGAGAGGCTGATCATGGGGAAGGCTGGGAGGAGAGAGGCTGATGCTGGGGGAGGCTGGGAGGGGGAGGGGGAGGCTGGGACGAGGGAGGCTGATGCTGGTGGAGGCTGATGCTTGGGGAGGCTGATGCTGGGGGAGGCTGGAAGGAGAGAGGCTAATGCTGGTGGAGGCTGATGCTTGGGGAGGCTGATGGTGGGGGAGACTGGGAGGGGAAGGCTGATGCTGAGGGAGGCTGGGAGGAAGGAGGCTGGGAGGAGAGAGGCTGATCCTGGGGAAGGCTGGGAACGGGAGGCTGATGCTGAGGGAGGCTGGAAGGAGAGAGGCTGATGCTGGGGGAGGCTGGAAGGAGAGAGGCTGATGCTGGTGGAGGCTGATGCTTGGGGAGGCTGATGCTGGGGGAGACTGGGAGCGGAAGGCTGATGCTGAGGGAGGCTGGGAGGATGAGGCTGGGAAGAAGGAGGCTGGAAGGAGAGAGGCTAATGCTGGTGGAGGCTGATGCTTGGGGAGGCTGATGCTGGGGGAGAGTGGGAGGGGAAGGCTGATGCTGAGGGAGGCTGGGAGGAAGGAGGCTGGGAGGAGAGAGGCTGATCCTGGGGAAGGCTGGGAACGGGAGGCTGATGCTGAGGGAGGCTGGAAGGAGAGAGGCTGATGCTGGGGGAGGCTGGAAGGAGAGAGGCTGATGCTGGTGGAGGCTGATGCTTGGGGAGGCTGATGCTGGGGGAGACTGGGAGCGGAAGGCTGATGCTGAGGGAGGCTGGGAGGATGAGGCTGGGAAGAAGGAGGCTGGGAGGAGAGAGGCTGATCCTGAGGAAGGCTGGGAAGAGGAGGCTGATGCTGAGGGAGGCTGGAAGGAGAGAGGCTGATGCTGGGAGAGGCTGGAAGGAGAGAGGCTGAGGCTGGGAGGAGAGAGGCTGATGCTGGGGAAGGCTGATGCTGAGGGAGGCTGGGAGGGGAAAGCTGATGCTGGGGAAGGCTGGGAGGATGGAGGCTGGGAGGAGAGACGCTGATCCTGGGGAAGGCTGGGAGAGGGAGGCTGATGCTGGAGGAGGCTAGAAGGAGAGAGGCTGATGCTGGCGGAGGCTGATGCTGGGGGAGGCTGGAAGGAGAGAGGCTGATGCTGGTGGAGGCTGATGCTTAGGGAGGCTGGGAGAAGGAAGCTGATGCTGAGGGAGGCTGGTAGGAGGGAGGCTGGGAGAGGTAGGCTGAGAGAAGAGAGGCTGATGCACACACACACACACACACGCGCGCGCACTGCACAGCACACCACACACACACACACACACACACACACACACACACACTGGGAACCACAAACAACTGCCCTACACAGACACCCACACACACAGACAACGCTGCACACACACAACACCCAACACACAAACACCGCGGCACACACAAATATACGCACATACCGCACAACACACACATTGCACAAAAGATACCTCCCCCCAAAACACACCACACACACACAAACCGCGCAACACACACACAACGCTACAGACACACAGCGCTCCACAAACAATGCAACACACGCAACACACATACAACACCGCTCTCACCCCCCGTCACACCCAGACAACACCCAGAACATGTACAGCGCCCTACACAAACACTTGGTAACTACACACAACAACATCTATATATATATATATATATATAACAAAAATCATACATGAACTACACAATACGTAAATTCTAGAATACCCGATGCGTAGAATCGGGCCACCTTCTAGTATATAATAATCATTATAATTTCAAAGCTCACTTGGCCGCAAACAAGCAATTATCTGCAAAGTAATATTGGTGATTTGTGCAAATCAAACAAGTTGATCAAACCGTGATAAGTAAATTATCATCAAATTGGCTAATCTCTGCTTTATTCTAGAATAATTAATGTACCAAGATATTTCATACAATATATGGCGGCTCCTGCACCATCAACAGCGCAAATCTAGAGCTGCACAAGAAGCCAAACAGGTCCACATTCTGCAAATATAACGGTCACGATTATTTACATGGCCGTCTACATCCAGCCTTATCAAACGTATTGTCTACAGCAGGATGACGTCTGAAAGGCATTTTACTAAAATTCACACAGAAGCCTCCAGCAGATCCAGGAGACACATAAGATGCAGAATAACCTTCCCCTGATCTATTCCATACCTGGACGTTTCCCTCAGATACACAATTGATTCAAAGGGTTTATGGCAGTTTTACGTTTTCTGGAGTAAAACACTTTGAGGAGTCACAAAATCTTGCAACTTTGGATGTTTTTACATCAGTCCTGTCCAGATCCAGCAAAGTGGGCAGAGCATGGACAGGGCGTGGTGTCGCCCCTCCGGAGAATAGGTCAAACGTTTCTCTACTCTGGTGGTGTAAGTTACTCAAGAAATGTTACTCCAGGCCTTGAATGCAGAAGCATTTCTGGCAAGGAACACGCCATAGAGAAGACGTGAAGAATTAATATACTGGCAAATTTCTCTTCATGAATTCGGCTCATCTTACCTCACACACCCCTTCATTAAGACTGGCGTCCACAGTGCAAGAATTAATGAAGCAGCACCTATATTTTTAAGCATAAAGTCCACATCAAATATTCCATGTGATCACATTCTGATAAATCATTTACAGTTATTATAGGAACCAGTGATGGAGTAACATCTGTGACTTCTCTGCATTTAGTGGTCACTACTCACCTGTGCGGTTATCTGTAGGAATCTCCTCTTTACACCACCCATCACCCCTCACATATGTCTCTGTAGTATTAATATGGGTCAGATCTTCACCCTGAAAATAATATTGTAAAGTCACAGACAAATGGAGAAGTCACGTGAAATGATTCAGAAGAACAGAAAAGATCATAAATGAACAAGACGACCAAAACTGACAGCAGTAGATATCACAGAGCTGCAGGTCTCCTGTATAACCCAACCTGTCACCTCCTAATTGTAACCAGCAGTCTCCATAACCAGAAAATTGTGAGAAGATCCAGACAACATCTAATGTCTATGATCAGCTTTATCCTGTCATCTCCACCAAGTATAAACCATACACTGAATGGCCACATTATTACATACCGTATTTTTCGCTTTATAAGACGCACTTTTGTTCCCCCAAATTTTGCAGGAAAGTAGGGGGTGTGTCTTATAAGCCGAATATACGGGTCCAGGGGAGGTGGGGGCAACTCTGGAGCGGTGCTGGGGGCTGCTGGAGGCTGGTAGAGGCTTGTGAAGGCTGCTGGAGGCAGCGGGAGATCTCCTGCTCCCGCTCATATAATATGCACAACCGCTGTCCATCACCGTGGTGCTGAAACCGCACCGCGGCGATGGGCTGGGGGAGCTGTGCATATTATATCTGCCTGTGCCCCCCTTTGATCGCATATGCCCCCCACTCCCCAGTGTTAGATATGGCCCCCATGCTTCTGCCCATCCTAAAATAAAAACTCTTTACTTACCTCCTCCAGCGTGTCTCCCCGATCTCACTGCTGCCGCTGTGATCAGGCACGCAGAGATCATGTCACTTTGCTGTGCCGATCACATGACCGGCACCGAGAACCAGGAAGTGCAGGAGCTGAGGAGCACAGAGGGAGGCACGAGGGATTACAGCGCTGGAGAAGGTAAAGTGTTTATTTTACTATGGGAAGCAGCATGGGGGCCAAATCTAACACAGGGGGACATGTGCCAGCAATAGGAGGCCTGTGCCAGCTGTATTGGATGTGTGCCAGCAATAGGAGACCTGTGCCACCTGTATGGGATATGTGCCAGCAATAGGAGACCTGTGCCAGCTGTAATGGATGTGTGCCAGCAATAGGAGACCTGTGCCACCTGTATTGGATGTGTGGCCAGCTATAAGAGACCTGTGCCAGCTGTATTGGATATGTTCCAGCAATAGGAGACATGTGCTACCTGTATTGGATGTGTGCCAGCTATAGGAGACCTGTGCCAGCTGTATTGGATGTGTGCCAGCAATAGGAGACCTGTGCCACCTGTATGGGATGTGTGCCAGCTATAGGAGACTTGTGCCAGTTATAGGAGACTTGTGCCAGCACAGGGGAACATGTGGCATCACAGGGGGACGTGTGCCAGCACAAGGGGGCTATATTCAATATAAGGGGGCCATATCCAGATTAAGGGGGCCAATTATACGATGGGGGGGCTATAAGAGACATATACCCTGTGTGATTTGTTAAACGGACACTGGCATTATAAGACGGACCCCATTTACCATTAAAAAAAAAAAATTCTCTTTTCCTTCACCAAGTTTGGAGGTGCGTCTTAGGCCCCTTTCACACGTCAGTGACTCTGGTACGTTTGTGCTTTTTTTTTTAAACGTACCAGAATCACTGACATACGCAGACCCATTATAATCAATGGGTCTGTGCACACATCAGTGATTTTTCACTGAACTTGTCTCCGAGCAGCGTGCACGCGTGGCCGTGATTCTGTACGGAGACAAGTCAGTTTTTTTCTGGCATGACTGATGACCCGCGGACCACACTATGGTGTGATCCGTGTGTGATCAGTGAAACACATACCAGAAAATCACGGACATATTAAATATTTTTAACTTACCTTGCCTGCGATTCGCTCTGCAGCCTCTGTTCTCGGCAGCTCCTGCCTGGCTCATGAATATTCATGAGAGCAGGAACAGCCGACCAGGAAGTAGGTGCTGAGAGCGGTGGGCGGACGCTGCAGAGCTGGAGACTTCAGCACCATGGACAGCAGCAGTGAAGGCAGGTGAGTAATGTCCAAATGCAATCACGGATTGCACATGGACAACCCACGTGTGCCGTGAATCACGGAACATGGAGGGACATGTGCGTGTTTTACACGTCAGTGAAGAACGTCAGTGTTTTTCCCTGACGTGTGAAACGGGCCTTATAATCAGGTGCGTTTTATAAAGCGAAAAATACGTTACATAGGAGAATGCAGTCACACAGCCGTATAGTTGTGGACCACCATACAGGCCCAGTTTGGTCAATGGCTGGCTCCACTGAACCTAGAGCCAGGGAAGGACGTGTGCAATAACGGTACAAACCTGGTGGCAGGACTTCACCTGGGTGACATCACATGTGCATTGGATGGGTCAACCTGGTTGTATAGAAATTTCTAGAACACTATTCCCGCCTGGATTCACTGGTGGAAAAGGAATGGTCGCTTTGTGCTCACTTTTTAAAATGGAAATGTCAGGCCACATCATGAGTATTGTATAGACCTTACCTTCCTGCTGTGCCAACACACTATGGAGAAATAAGGAAGGGGGGCAATTGATGCCACTGTCCTGTTATCTATCTGAAATGTTTTTAAATATCACGACTCCAAGATGGGTCCCCAAGTTGTGTCTTGTCTGTACTGGAAGAGGATAAGGAGCATCAGCCCTTCACCTGTCTCTAATCCAACGCTATATTTGTTATGTCAATAGTCAAGAAAGCTAATGGCTATGCCAACACAGTAGTAAAGCTTTTTCTGGAAGCTTTTTGACCCCCCCCCCCCCCTCCCTTGAAAGGTTCACCAATCTCTAACCTTCACAACTGTTTACACATCATAGGGAGATTTCATGACACCTTCTCTCCATCTACCTGATCATCCTGAGGAACATCGGGATTTTCTTGTTTACAGTCCTGTGGAAGGAGAGGACGGGGACATCTCTCTGGTGTTGTCCTCTCACTGGATAGAACTGGAGGAAACACATACAAGGAGTGACTTCATTCTTTACATACAGATAATTATAGGCCGTGTGTATTTAGTCCTATTACCTGGTGATGTGAGGGGCTGGGGAACCGCCATCATGACGTCCTTGTACAGATCTTTGTGTCCTTCTAAATACTCCCACTCCTCCATGGAGAAATAGACGGTGACATCCTGACACCTTATAGGAACCTGACACATACAATGATACCGTCATCCCCTGATCCCTTCATAGCGTTACTGTATAATGTCCCAGCATTCCCAGCAGTGTCACCTCTCCAGTCAGCAGCTCAATCATCTTGTAGGTGAGTTCTAGGATCTTCTGGCCATTGATGTCCTCATGTATCAGGGGGTGAGGTGGAGGCCCCGTGATTGGGCTCAGGGGTCTTCCCCATCCCTCAGACACAGGGTCCTGACAGCGGTCACTAGAGGTCTTCTTCACTACTGTGTAATCCTGGATATGGAGAGATCATTAATAAATCTCACTACAGACATTTCCAGAGTCCTCACCTCTCCAGTTCTGTCCATCTGTTATTCCCATAGATAAGAATGATGTAATGTGACGTCATCAGAATCTCTCACCTCTCCAGTAAGCCGGAAGAGGATCTCTAGGGTGAGGTGTAATATCCTCTCCGCCATCTTGTCCCTGTCCCTATCCATCCTTGATGGGTCAATCAGGAGAATTCTCTTCTATAGAAGATCTGAGAGGATCCGATATTGTAGGGACCTGAATGGGGAGAAGATGAGGATGTAACATCAGAAAGATCCCATGTAAGGAATCTCCGGAGCTGTTACCGGCTTCACATGATCACTACATCCAGTCCTGGTCCCGTCCTGCCCCCGGTATAACACACAATCCACCTATATTAATATCTCCTGATAGTAACAACATGGAGCGGGCGACGTAGCTTCTTCTCTTACATGCCGCAGCTTCATACAAGGGAAATCACTTCACTTCCTGTAAACCCTAGAATGGCTCCTCCCCCCATGTGACTGATCACATGACTATGACATCATCACAGGTCCTGTAAGCACAGAACAGCCATATATCTTGTGCGCGGCTCCACATTTCCAGATGGAATAAACATCATTTTTCTAATCCACGTGGTCATGGAGTTGTTATTTAATAGAAGCGGGGCAAAGGTTCTGGAGGTGCCAGTCCATTCAGGTGTATCCTCCCCACAGCCCCTGCTTCAGCTTTCCATCCCAACCACCCACACACTGAGGAGATCTGGCTGCCTATTTATGCTGTGCTAATCCTGCAGCTGTGTACATCGGGCATTGCCCCAAAAGCCTGGACTAGCAGAAGGTCCAGGCCAGGTTTGACCTCCTTCCCTGCTGCTCACGTGTGGAAAAGGCATTTACTAGGTGGAATATACAGTACAGACCAAAAGTTTGGACACATCTCATTCAAAGAGTTTTCTTTATTTTCATGACTCTGAAAATTGTAGATTCACATTGCAAGCATGAAAACTATGAATTAACACACGTGGAATGAAATACTTAACAAAAAAGTGTGAAACAACTGAAAATATGTCTTTTATTCTAGGTTCTTCAAAGTAGCCACCTTTTGCTTTCATTACTACTTTGCTCACTCTTGGCATTCTCTTGATGAGCTTCAAGATGTAGTCACCAGAAATGGTTTTCCAACAGTCTTGAAGGAGTTCCCAGAGATGCTTAGCACTTGTTGGCCCTTTTACCTTCACTCTGCGATCCAGCTCACCCCAAACCATCTCAATTGGGTTCAGGTCTGGTGACTGTGGAGACCAGGTCATCTGGCGTAGCACCCCATCAATCTCCTTCTTAGTCAAATAGCCCTTACACAGCCTGGAGGTGTGTTTGGGGTCATTGTCCTGTTGAAAAATAAATGATGGTCCAACTAAACGCAAACCGGATGGAATAGCACGCCGCTGCAAGATACTGTGGTAGCCATGCTGGTTCAGTATGCCTTCAATGTTGAATAAATCCCCAACATTGTCAACAGCAAAGCACCCCCACACCATCACACCTCCTCCTCCATGCTTCACGATAGGAACCAGCCATGTAGAGTCCATCCATTCACCTTTTCTGTGTCGCACAAAGACATGGTGGTTGGATCCAAAGATCTCAAATTTGGACTCATCAGACCAAAGCACAGATTTCCACTGGTCTAATGTCCATTCCTTGTGTTCTTTAGCCCAAACAAGTCTCTTCTGCTTGTTGCCTGTCCTTAGTATTGGTTTCCTAGGAGCTATTTTACCATGAAGGCCTGCTGCACAAAGTCTCCTCTTAACAGTTGTTCTAGAGATGTGTCTGCTGCTAGAACTCTGTGTGGCATTGTACTGGTCTCTAATCTGAGCTGCTGTTAACCTGGTATTTCTGAGGCGGTGACTCGGATAAACTTATCCTCTACAGCAGAGGTGACTCTTGGTTTTCCTTTCCTGGGGCAGTCCTCAGTTTCTTTGTAGCGTTTGATGGTTTTTGCCACTGCACTTGGGGACGCTTTCAAAGTTTTCCCAATTTTTCAGACTGACTGAACTTCATTTCTTAAAGTAATGATGGCCACTCGTTTTTTATTTTATTTAGCTGCTTTTTTCTTGCCATAATACAAATTCTAACAGTCTATTCAGTAGGACTATCAGCTGTCTATCCACCAGACTTCTGCACAACACAACTGATGGTCCCAACCCCATTTATAAGGCAAGAAATCCCACTTATTAAACTTGACAGGGCACACCTGTGAAGTGAAAACCATTTCCGGTGACTACCTCTTGAAGCTTATCAAGAGAATGCCAAGAGTGTGCAAAGCAGTAATCAAAGCAAAAGGTGGTTTCTTTGAAGGACCTAGCATATAAGACATATTTTCAGTTGTTTCACACTTTTTTGTAAAGTATTTCATTCCACATGTGTTAATTCATAGTTTTGATGCCTTCAATGTGAATTTACAATTTTCAGAGTCATGAAAATAACGAAAACTCTTTGAATGAGAAGGTGTGTCCAAACGTTTGGTCAGTACTGTATCTCCCATCTACCACCATACCCTTTACTGCGTCACACGGCCCATACATTCTAGGCTCCACCGTGGGGGCATGTGGAGATTCCCCTTTACTGAAAGCAGGACACATTATTTGTTGAATATGTAATAGTTAGAAAAAATAAAAAATTATAAATATATACACACACTACAGTTTAAAAATTTATTGTTACTTAAATATTTCCTTATTTTTGAAAGAAAACTTTTTTTTCAATGAAGCTAACATTAAATGAAACACTTGCGTTTACAAATTCACAGCGACACTCGGCTGCAAATGTGAGTCGAGTGTCCTGCGTGTGGTCTGCGTACGGTGTGTGTTTTTTCCTCACATAGCATCCGTATGACATGTGAGTGTCATGCGGGTGCTATGTGAGTGTTTATGCATACCGCGTCAGACTGGCTACCGGAGGAATCTCCAGTAATACCAGGCCTGGCTGCGGTTACCTGCACTGAACCTCAGAGCTGTCACCTGATCTCCAGAAATCTGCCCGGTCTGTCTGCAGCTGTGCTGAACTGAACAGCAATTGCCGGGGAATCAATCACTCGACGCTCGCTGTTCAGGCTGCACTCTGGAGCTCAGGTGACAGCTCCGGAGTTCAGTGCATGTAACCGCGGCCAGGACTGGTATTACTGGAGATTCCTCCGGTAGCCAGTCTGACACGGTATGCAAGTGTCAAGGATCCGTGTGACATGCGTATGCCATCTGTATGACATACGCATGCCACCTGGATTCTGATTTTTTTTCTCGCTCCCATAGGATTGCATGGGGGTGCGAGAGCTGAGACTCGGTGAAATCGCAGCATGCTGCGATTTCAACGAGAGCACTAGACGTGCCGTAAAATATTTAGCAAGAGGACACGGCCTCATTGATTAACAGTGGTGCGAGTGCGATCCGATTTTCTATCTGATCGCACTCGCACATAGAAATCACAAATGGAGAAGAGCCCTGAATGTGATAAATGACTATTCTAGCTGCAATCGTCTGGTTTTTAATGCACAATCTACATAGGTCTATAGAGGCCCATTTCCAACAACCACCTCTCCAGTGTTCTAATGGTACATTGTGTTTGCTAACTGTGTTAGAAGGCTAATGGATGTTTAGAAATCCCTTGAAAACATTGTGCATGTATGTTAGCTCAGCTGAAAACAGTTTTGCTGATTAGAGAAGCTATAAAACTGACCTTCCTTTGAGCTAGTTGATAATCTGGAGCATTTCAATTGTTGGTTTCATTAAACTCTCAAAATGGTCAGAAAAAGAGAACTTTCATGTGAAACTCGACAGTCTACTCTTGTTCTTAGAAATGAAGGATTTTCCATGCGAGAAATTACCAAGAAACTGAAGATTTCCAATAACGGTGTGTACTACTCCCTTCAGAGAAGAGCACGAACAGGCTCTAACCAGAGTAGAAAGAGAAGTGGAAGGCCCCGCTGCACAACTGAGCAACAAGACAAGTACATTAGAGTCTCTAGTTTGAGAAATCGATGCCTCACAGGTCCTCAACTGGCAGCTTCATTAAATAGTACCCGCAAAACGCCAGTATCAACATCTACAGTAAAGAGGCGACACCGGGATGCTGGCCTTCAGGGCAGAGTGGCAAAGAAAAAGCCATATCTGAGACTGGCTAATAAAAGAAAAAGATTAATATGGGCTAAAGAACACAGACATTGGACAGAGAAAGTTTGGAAAAAAAGTGTTATGGACAGACGAATCGAAGTTTGAGGTGTTTGGCTCACACAGAAGAATATTTGTGATGCTGTAAGAGTGCCTGATGCCATCTGTCAAGCATGGAGGAGGTAATGGGATGGTCTGGGGTTGCTTTGGTGCTGGTAAAGTGGGAGATTTGCACAATGTAAAAGGTATTTTGAATAAGGAAGGCTATCACTCCATTTTGCAACGCCATGCCATACCCTGTGGACAGTGCTCGATTGGAGCCAATTGCATCCTACAACAGGACAATGACCAAAAGCACATCACCAAATTATGCATTAACTATTTAGGGAAAAGCAGGCAGCTGGTATTCTATCAGTAATGGAGTGGCCAGCCCAGTCACCAGATCTCAACCCTATTGAGCTGTTGTGGGAGCAGCTTGACCGTATGGTACAAAAAAAAGTGCCCATCAAGCCAATCCAACTTGTGGGAGGGGGGAAGCATGGGGTGAAATATCTCCAGATTACCTCAGCAAATTACCGTAACAGCTAGAATGCGAAAGGTCTGCAAAAGCTGTTTTAGCTGCAAAGGAGCAGTCTGTGATGAAAGCAAAGTTTGAAGGAGAAAATTATTATTTCAAGTGAAAATCATTATTCCTAATATAGTCAATGTCTGGACTATATCTTCTATTCATTATGCAAGTCATTTGATAAATAAAAGTATGATTTTTCATGGAAAAGACAAAATTGTCTGGAATTTCATAATTTCCTCATATTTGGAATTTTTTTTTCCTGTTTTCCAGTATACTATATGGTAAAAATAATGGTTGCTCTCAAAAGTACAACTTGTCCTGCCAAAAAATAAGCCCTAATATGGCAATATTGATGGAAAAATAAAAAAGTTATGGGATAAACTAAAAATGGTAAACGGAAAATCGCCCAGGGTTGAAAGGGTTAAGATACGGCCCTAACACTTGCTGAATTTTGCTGCACATCCTGAAGTCTTCTCCACAGAAATGTAAACTCTTTCTTTGAAGTTCTTGATGATGGCTAATTTAGGGCAATGTTACAAGCAGCAATGTCCTTCCTAGTAAAGACCTTTTAATGCAAATCAGTGATGACCGCACGTGATTCCTTTGAGGCAACCATGGGAAACAAGAAAAATAATAATTTCAATCATCAGCCAGCCTGCTCTTATAATTCCATCAGTATGACCAGGGCTGTATTTGCCACTAGGCATCCATGGTCTGGTGGCAGGCTGCAAGGGGCAGCAGTTTCTGGCAGCAAAAAAAATGTATTTTGTTACATCCTCTTCCCCTCTGTTAGACAGTCTAATAAATCCGATGTGTTTTCGGAGGGAGGGGAGGCGCATCTCTATTTATTTGTATCCGCTTCTTTAAGGCGCAAATACAAATAAACTGTAGGCGACAGGCACACAAAGCTGATTGCCCCTGAACTGCTGGCACCTAGATTTCTGGGGTCAGAGGCACGGTAATCAGCTCCTTGCTCCGTGCTGCTGCATCCAATGCTGCAGATGACACATGTAGACATTGCAGTAGGACTCGACGGAATCTGGAGCCAGTAGAGGATACTCACCGGAGCAGGAGGGCAGCGGACACCAGAACAGGTAAGTGTTCGTAGAGCTGAAGATTCGTAGGAAATGTGGAGGTATCGCTAAGGTTGAGCCTAGAATTTAGAATTTATGGGCGCCCTCCAGGTTAGTGGCTGGTTGGTGGGCGTAGCACTGTTTCCTTAACCCCCCCCCCGCACCTCTTCTCCCTTCCTATTGCTAACGCTACAAACTTGGCATGATGAAGGAGGGGAAGACTAATGCTATAGATTGGGGGGAAGAGAGGCTAATACTAGAGACTGGAGGGAGGGGGGCTAATACTAGGGACTGAAGATTAAGGGGTCTTTGACTAGAGATTACGGATTAGGAAGCATATTATTGTAGTCTGGTTGTTAGGGGCCTATGTGTCAGGACTCTGGTTTTTCTGTTTATCCTTTTTGGGCCTTTTGCCCTTTTCCAAAATGGTGTCCCATGCTTCATTTTTCTCCATGTGTTCTGTATCCTCTTGCCTTTTTAATTCCAGCCCAGCCTCCAGTCCTCTGCCTGAGTATTCTGCCTGGTTTCCTACTCCTAGTGGCATCTCAAGTTACTTCAGCAAAACCTGTGTGAAACTCCTGTTGCTACTCTTCAGAGGTTCTGCTCACCTGCTGCTGAATCCTAGCCCTGCTGTGGTTCTGACCTGCCTTGCTGTCACGTAAGCTGGCTCAGTTAATTAACTGCTCTGCATTTGTTTCCTGACCATTGTATACTGCTTTGTTGCTTCCACCATTGAATTGATGCAGTAGCAGAGCACTGGACTGTTCTGGACACTAGAAACGGCTCTGCATTTGTTTCCTGAACATTGTATACTGCTCTGCATCTCGCTTTGGACTTAAAGACACTTCCTTACTCAGCTTCAAGGACTGCATTGCTAAATCACATTATCCTGTGAGGTTTTCTAGAGACTTTCCTTAAAGGCTTCATTTGATATTTTCACTGTGTGTTTATGGACTTGATTGTTTTTCCTCTGCGCTTGTTTGCTAATCACCGTGTGTTACAATACAAACTCATACCTCCCAACATGTAAAGATGAGAAAGAGAGACAAAGTATGCGGCGCGCCGCGGCAATTTTAAGCCATGCCCCTAACCACACCCATTTTGCAATCTGTCACACCCACATCCAATCCTTTTCAGCACTGCTGATCACATTGTTTAAAGGGAACCTGTCATCATAAATTTAGCTATAAAGCTAAAAGTTCCCCCCTCTGCAGCTCCTGGGCTGCATTCTAGGAAGCTTCCTATAGATTTTGTGTCACCTTTTATCCCAAAATAAACACTTTATAATCTGGTACCTTTTCGTATGTAAATTTCTTAAATTTTCCATGGGGGCGGGCTGTCTGATGTACGTTGCTGTTCCTCCATCATATGTACGCCGCCCCCGAACGCTGAATTTGAAAGTTCAGGACACCGCCCCTGGGTGCCCGTGGTCCAGCGCATGCGCTGTTCCACTGTAGCGGTGCCGTGCACGTGCGACCGCTGTGACGCTTTGCGCGGGCACAAGGTTATGGGCGGCGCTGTTAGTGTCATCAGTAAGTGCCGCCCATAACCTCGTGACCGCACTTTCCCCTATTCCTCCAGCGTTATGCGCAAGCGCTGGAGGAATGATGCCCGGACGTCCCCTCCTTCCCATCATGCTCAGCACGAGGTCACGAGGTTATGGGCGGCACTTACTGATGACACTAACAGCGCCGCCCATAACCTCGTGCCCGCGCAAAGCGTCACAGCGGTCGCACGTGCACACAGTGCACGGCACCGCTACAGTGGAACAGCGCATGCGCTGGACCACGGGCACCCAGGGGCGGTGTCCTGAACTTTCAAATTCAGCGTTCGGGGGCGGCGTACATATGATGGAGGAACAGCAACGTACATCAGACAGCCCGCCCCCATGGAAAATTTAAGAAATTTACATACGAAAAGGTACCAGATTATAAAGTGTTTATTTTGGGATAAAAGGTGACACAAAATCTATAGGAAGCTTCCTAGAATGCAGCCCAGGAGCTGCAGAGGGGGGAACTTTTAGCTTTATAGCTAAATTTCTGATGACAGGTTCCCTTTAAGGCTGCGTGCCCACGATCAGTGTTTGCAGCATTTTGGATGTAGCGTGTTTTTGCTGTGTCTAAAACGCTGCATTGTACAGTACAAGGACAGTGGAGGGATTTCTAGAAATCTTCTGCCCATTGTGCTTGTTTTGTCTGCAGCAAACACTGACCTGCGGAGCGTCTTTCCAGACTGCAGCATGTCAATTGTTTGCTGCAGTTACATGCATCCTCCATAGGGAGAACACAGCAGGAGACCGCAGCGCACTGAACCCTGATCGTAGGCACAGGCAGCTGCGTTCTCCTGCAGAGGAGACGTGCAGCCCCGCATGTCAGGACCCACTGCCTCCAGGACACAGCGAGTCCTGATCGTGGGCACAGGCAGCTGTGGTCTCCTGCGGAGGAGACGTGCAGCCCCGCAGGTCAGGACCCGCTGCCTCCAGGACACAGCGAGTCCTGATCATGGGCACAGGCAGCTGCGATCTCCTGCGTAGGAGATGTGCAGCCCCGCAGGTCAGTACGCGCTGCCTCCAGGACACAGTGAGTCCTGATCGTGGGCACAAGCATACGCACATATACGGTACATATTTGAAGACAAATTCTCTAAAATACATATAAACAGACAAATTTATACACAGTCATCTGCACTGACATACATAGATATATACATCATACATATACACACATTGGAGGTAATAACATGGGGAAGCCGGCAGCAGCCGCACTCACCTGCCCCGCTTGCCTCTATCCAGCTCCTCCTCGGCATGTGATCACTTGGCAACACTTTAACAGACCTCGCCACGCACAGTGCACACTGACACCGCTGTGTATGTATCACAAGGGAGGATGGGGGTTTTATATACTCGATATATGTTTTATATATATATATATATATACACACACACACACTGTATATATACAGTATATACAGCACAGGAGGGGCTGGGGGCTACAGTATGTACGGCATAGGAGGGGCTGGGGGCTACAGTATATACATCACAGGAGGGGTTGGGGGCTACAGTATATATACACATCACAGGAGGAGCTGGGGGCTACAGTATACACAGCACAGGAGGGGCTGGGAACTACAGTATATACACATCACAGGAGGGGCTGGGGGCTACAGTATATACACATCACAGGAGGGGCTGGGGGCTACAGTATATACAGCACAGGAGGGGCTGGGGGCTACAGTATATACAGCACAGGAGGGTCTTGGGGCATAGACAGTACTTCAGGGGGCATACATATTAGACATGTTTCAGATGTCAGTGATTCTGGTATGTATGTGCTAGTTTTTATACGTACCAGAATCACTGACCTATGCAGACCCATTATAATCAATGGGTCTGCACACACATAAGTGATTTTTCACTGACCGTGTCTCCGTGCGGCGTACATGCGTATCCGTGATTGCCGCACAGAAACATGTCTGGTTTTTTTTCTGGCATCACTGATGTCCCACGGACCACACTATGGTGTGATCCGTGAAACACGTACCAGAAAAACACGGACATTTAAAATAAAAAGCTTTTTCAACTCACCTTCTCCAGCGATGCTGAGTTCGGCAGCTGCTCTCTGCTTCTTCCTGCTCGGCTCATTATGGCATGCATATTCATTTATGCAGCCAGAGGTGAGAGAGCGGTGGCTGGATGCATATAACTCTGGTGAGGAGAGAGCTGGGGCATACAGATCTGGTGAGGGGGGCTGGGATACGTCTGGTGGGAGGGGGCTGGAGGCATACAGAGCTGGGGGGCATATAGATCTGGTGGGGGGGCTGGGGGGCATACAAATCTGGTGTGGGGGTTGGGGGTATACAAATCTGGTGTGGGGGTTGGGGGGCATACAGATCTGGTGAGGGGGGGGGTGGCTGGAGGCATATAGCTCTGGTGAGGAGAGGGCTGGGGCATACAGATCTGGTGAGAGGGGGCTGGGGGACACAGATCAGGTGGGAGGGGGCTGGAGGCATACAGAGCTGGGGGGCATATAGCTCTAGTGGGGTGGCTGGGGGTATACAAATCTGGTGTGGGGGCTGGGGGGCATGTAGATCTGGTGAGGGGGTGGCTGGAGGCATATAGCTCTGGTGAGGAGAGGGTTGCTGGGGCATACAGATGTGGTGAGGGGGGCTGGGGGATATATATCTGGTGGGAGGGGGCTGGAGGCATACAGAGCTGGGGGGTGCTGGGGGGTATATAGATCTGGTGGGGGGCATACAGATGTGGTGAGGGGGGTGACTGGATGCATATAGCTCTGGTGAGGAGGGGGTTGGGGCATACAGCTTTGGGTAGGTGGGGGGTCACATACAGCGTTCCTTGCTGTTCAGCTCCTCTTCCTGCAGTCTCTTTATCTGTGGACAGAGCTCAGCATGTTGCTCTGTAGCTCCGTCCACAGATGCACTTCCGTACACAAACAGCCCAGCAGTGAGCAGTGAGTGCACGCTGAGCTGCAGGTGCCGATTTAGAGTGCCGGCAGCCAGAGTGCTGCTGCCGCCCACCCATAACAGCGGCAGCACAGAGCCAGAGCAGTGAAGCAGCGCTCGGCTCTGCTCATGTGCATTAGGAGGGGGAGAAAGTCAGACGGGGAGAGAGCGGGTGGTCGGAGCCACGGGACAAAAGCCTCCCGATCGTGACACCGGGACACCCGCTGAAATCTGGTACAGTCCCGCTGTATCCGGGACGGTTGGGAGGTATGCAAACTTTATCACCGGGTTCAGTTGTATCTTTGCTTCACGCAAATAGATTCCCGAGTTATCCTTTATAATTATTACACTATGACTCTAGACATGGGTTTGGGGGGGCTATTATATTAGGCTGGGATTTATTGGGGTCTATTATAATAAACAAGTGTTTTAGGGTGGCTATTAGTGTAGTCTTAGAGTTAGGGGGCCTATTGCTGTCAAAGAGGGTTTACGAGTCCTATTGCTGTAGAGGGGGAATTAGGGGGCTTATTACTGTAGATAGGGGGTTTAGGATTTACAAAGTGAGAAAGTGCAAGGGATAAAATCGATGTGGAAAAGTAAAGACTCAGTATGGAGAGCGGGGCAGCAAGGGGAACTCATTATTGAGAAGGGACAACATGGGGATTCAATAGGAGGAGGGGCAGTGTGAGGACTCAGTGTGGAAAATGGGCAGCATGGGTGGGCTCAGTATGGAGTGGAGCAATATAGGGGGCTCAGTATGAAAAATAGGATAGTGTTGGGGGTCTCAGCATTAGGCGTGAGGTAGCATGGAGATCGCAGTATGATGAGTGGGGTAGCATGGAAGTCTCATTATGGAAAACAGGCAGGCAGCATTGGGAGCTCATTATGGAGAATGGGCTGCATGGGAGGTTCAGTTTGGAGAGGGGCAATATGCATGGAATATTGTGAGGACAGTGTGCAGATCATGATTCATAAGTAAGGAAGGTGTGGTGGGTATAATTTATAAGGGGGACGAAGTGGCGTTTTAGCTTATTAGTGGGCAGGGTGATATTCACAGTACACAAGGGCGGACAGTGTGGTGGTCATAGTATACAAGGGAGGACAGTGTAGTGGGAATATTTTATAGGAAAGTACAGCATGGAGGCCATGAACTGTAAGAGGGATAGTGTGGAGTAATATTTTTCTTACAGGGAGCATAGTGAGGAGCAGTTATTTTTTTTCAGGGGCACAGAACAGGGCTTATTTAAGGCACAGCATTCATTTAGGAACATTGTAATGACATTGTTATTTTTCAGGGCACCATGTTGAGATGTGCTGCAGAGACCAGAGAAGAGGGAAGTCTGCAGAGACGAGCTGTGGATGTGGTTATTATGGAGTTGGGGACATGAGAAGACAGTGATCTGTGAGTGAATTATCACAGCCATTACACTACACTAACATTTACAGAGGTTTAGGAGAAAATGACCAGAGTGCTTCTTTAATATTTGCAGAAAAATCTACCTTGTTTAATATGCAAATGAGGGCACTTCAGTGCACCGTTTATAAATTTCCGCTCACTATCAATTGCTGAAGCGATCCCTCCTGTTCCAAGTCTGCAGTCACGTGCAGGTTAGAGGTGTACAATGATTTCCCCAAAAAATGTTCCAATACTGCAATTCAGTATTCCAAAAAAATTATTTCTTTTCTTTAGTCCAAGTATTAAAACATCATATGAGTCTATACAGGCATGTACAGACTCATCCGATGTTTTAATATTTGAAATAAATAAATAAATATTTTTCATGGATTCCTGAATAGCAGTATTGGAACTCTTTTGGGTACACTTCAGTTCACCATTGGTGTGGTCTTTGCTTGGTGCACCGTTGGTGTGGTTTTTGCTTTGGTGCATTGTTGGTGTGTTCTTTGCTTTGGTGAACCGTTGGTGTGTGAAGGCCTAGGCTATGAATCATTTGTCCAGTATAATAATAAGATGATCTGTCCTTTGAATGTTTTACGTATTGCTTCTCCACATATACCTAATTGAAATATTAACGGAATGTATAACCAAAACAAATTATGCTTAGGGCTATGTAGAATAAGTTTTAGTTCATGAATAGGTAACTGACATTCATGAATAGAAGAGATACTTATCTGTAGTTTCAAATAAGTAACTGACATTGTTCTATTCATAGACGCTCATCTATGCCTAGACACACCTGAAATGCTTTACTAAGGAATGTTGCTCAAATAAGGGAATGAGCTAAACCCAAGCTAATTGGTTGGTTAAGAGACAATGCAGAAAAACTGTATAAGAAGGTTATGCTTTGAGTACAAGGGTTAGAAGAGCACTGTGCTTCTCCCAAATAGAGACGTATTTCTATCTGGTCATTTTCCTGATTCATATACATTTGCGCAGTTCGGATTCTGAATCTTCCTCTGAGACCCTGAGAGACCCGGAGGTCTCCCCCAACAGCGTAGTCTCAACTTTGGTGCACCATTGGCATGGTGTTTGCTTTGGTGCACCGTTGGTGTGTTCTTTGCTCTGGTGCACCGTTGGTGAGGTCTTTGCTTTGGTGCACCGTTGGTGTAATCATTGCTTTGGTGAACCGTTAGCGTGGCCTTTACTTCGGTTCACTGTTGGTGTGATCTTTGCTTTGGTGCACCATTGACGTGTTCTTTGCTTTGGTGCACTGTTGGTGTGGTCTTTGTCTTGGTGCACCCTTGGCGTGGTCTTTTCGTCTGTGCACCCTTGGCGTGGTCTTTGCATCGGTGCACCCTTGGCGTGGTCTTTGGATTAGTGCACTGTTGGTGTGGTCTTTGCTCTTTGCGTTGGTGCACTATTGGTGTGGTCTTTGCGTCGGTGTGCCCTTGGTGTGGTCCTTGCGTCTGTGCACCCTTGGTGTGGTCTTTGCGTCAGTGCACTGTTACACCCTGATATTTGTATTTTAAAGTCTTTAGTCTTTATTGACAGCGCTCCATTAGTAAAAGTGAGTGCTGTCTAAAATCAGCTTGCATATCTGATTTTACCAATCTTACTAAGTGAGTGCTGTCAATCAACACAAGGGACTGGGTTTCATATGCAAATATAAGGGCATAAGGGTGAACCGAAGCCCACTCATTTGCATATTAAAAACAGATTTTTAAGGAAATATTAAAGGGGTTGTCCAGTGTAGAATGACAAGTCTGCAGTCACTCTGTGTGACTGCAGATTTGTAAATCCTCCCAGCTCACTCATTTTGTACTGTGAGGATTCTCCGGAGTCTGTGCCGGTAACGGCAGTCAAGTATGTGATATGGACTCCCAGCTACAGGGCCGCCACCAGAAGGGGACAAACAGGACTATAGTCCCAACAGAAGGGGGGCGCCTTCACACTTCCTTTATTGGCTTACAAACCAGGGGCGCCGTGTAACTACCACGGTCGCAGCAGGGGTCGCCTGCACTACTCAGTACGACGGGGCCAGGGGCCCGTACATGGGCCCGCCGTCCCCTGCGTCATGACTGCGGCTGACCCCCACTCCCTGCGATGAGGAATGAGTCAGCGCAACACTATCCGGCACGGACTCCTTCCTCATTCTGCTGGCTGCATCTCCTGCACAGTGGCAGCTCAGCATAGTGACGTCACTACGCTGCAGGCAGGTGGCTCACACAGCAGGGACCGGAGCCATTTGGAGGAATCTTACCGTTCCGAGAGGTGAGTAACTTGTTTATTGTTATATTCAATGAGTGCATGGTAACCTAAGGGGGGCTAGGGCAATATAAGGCTACATTATACTGTATAGAGTGGTATGTATGAGGCTCGAGTATAATATAGAGGACTGTTGGGGAGCATTATACTATATGGGGTGCATTCTACTATATGGAGGACTAGTATGGGGGTGCATTATACTATATGGAGGACTATGCAAGTGAATTATACAATATGGGGGACTATGCCAGGGCATCATACTATATGGGGGCTGCATTATACTATATGGGGGACTATAAGGGCTGCATTATACTATATGGAAGACTATGGGGTGCATTATTCTATATAGGGGTGCATTATACTATATGTAGGACTATGGGGTGCATTACTTATCCCTATATTTGAATAATAAAGTTATCATTATTTGCCAACAGATCCAAATAGAACATAATGAATCGATACAAGTCTGTTTCTCAAAAGCGATTTGAAAAGAAACAGAGGGAGAAACAGGAAAAAGAACTGAAGAGCAAAAATGTAATTGGCAAATGTTTTAAACAAAGTGATGCTCCTAAAGTATGGTATTCATAAATGCAGCATTGTTGGATAAGCTACATTTCAATCATCTTGTATATGTATTTGAAGGTTTTTGGCATGTGGGGTCATAGCCTTAATGTGCGATTTGTGAGGATGTGGTGCAGAGGTGGAGTTTTTCCAAGATTGGGGATGGGACTGTGGAAGGTGTGAGGGGTGGATAGGGAGCAGGGATGGAGGCGGAGCTGTGGTGGAGTCTCAAGGGGGCCCCAAAGTTATGCCAGTCAGGGGCCCTGAAATTCCTAGTGGCAGCCCTGCCAGCTAGAACCCATCTAGGATACATGGCATCGTTCCATACAGGTGCATTAATTGAGGCCGTACTCACTAGACAAGTTCTGACCAGGAGTCTGCATATTGCATACTTGACTGCTGTGTATGCGCTGGGAGGATTCACAGGTCTGCAGTCATAGAGTGACACATAGAGTGACTGCAGACTTGTCATTCTAGACTGGACACCCCCTTTAAGCTAAACTGTGTATGATTTTTGTAGGTGAACTGTAAACGTTTACGTAAGTAAACAGAAAAATAATTTTACTAACTAACATTTTGCTTGTGCATCGGTTGATCTGACAGTCTATTTTGTTAGACCAATAATTGGTTTCTGATTATTGGCAGCATTGTAAAGCACCTCAAAGAGGAACTAAACTTTTGGGAGAATTCTTTTATGCCCAATAATTCTGAGGAGATTGGTGGGGAATCTGGTCCTGAGACCCCAAACCACAGCTGAAAAGTGTTTTTAGTAGAGAGCACAGAGCGGATGCAGGTGAAAGTCATAGTCCTGTCTTCTAAGGTGTGCACTTCTAAGGGGTCTTTTGCACAATCTATGGGGGTCTCAGAATTAATGGACCTAAAACATAGAAGATATCTCCCAAAAGATAAGGTATTTTTTAAATGTTCAACGGTGCTACTGCCTGCACCTCATCAGTACTGTGGTTCCTGTATGGTCTGATGATGGCTGATAACAATGCCTAGTATCTAATTACCATTGTTGCAGACATACTAGGAGCTGCAGTTTCATGCCAGACAATTATATGTTGGGCTGCCTTTGGTTCTGGAGATATAATCTTGAATTCAGGCTGGTTCTGGTGATGTAATCATGTACCAATGATGGTTCTGGTTATGCAATAGTGATTTGAGGTTGGTTCTGATAATTTAGCCTTAAGGCCGCTTTACACGCTACGATACGATTTATCTGAGACGATATGTCGTCGGGGTCACGGTTTTCGTGACGCACTACCATCATCGTTAGCGACGTCGTTGCGTGTGACACCTACGTGCGACTCTAAACGATCGCAAATAGGGTGAAAATCGTTGATCGTTGACACATCGTTCAGTTTCAAAATATTGTGCGTAGTTTGGAATGCAGCAGACATATTGCTACGTTTGTCACCCTGCCAACGACGAACATCCACACGACCGCCTTGGTCAAACAATATATCGCTGAACGATGTAGCGTCGCTTGTGAGATGTGTACGTGTGACCGCTGCTAAACGACTTATGAGCTGTCACGTTCCCACCGGAGTCCGCTCCTGCGACTTCTGCTCCGATCGCCAGATGACGCCATGTTCCCACCATGGATAGTGCTGGTGATAAGAGAGGAGTCGGTGCCCGTGGCTCTGCAAAGCACAGGCTCCGCTCATCCACTAGGCTGGATTTCCCTGGAACCTGCAGTACCACTGGCTGACTGTAGGTGGCGTGTCTTCCAGCTGAAGTTGCCAACATTTACCTGCAGCCAATGGGAAGACACCACACCCTTCTTATTCCCCCTCCTGTCACATGACCACTGCCAGAGATAGCTCTGTAGTCCTGGCTCATGTGCTGTTTGTATTTTGATTCCTGTGCGCTGACCTTTGCTTGTTGTTTGACTACCCTCCTGCCTGTCATTTTTGTACCTTGCTGCCAGTTCCGGATTTGACCTCTGCTTTGTCTCCTCACTACGCCCTTGCCTGCCGATTTTGTTCCTGTTTAGCATCTCCTGGTTTTTGACACTGCCTGATGACCACGGACTACAGCATGGGTCCCCAATTCCAGTCCTCAAGGGCCGCTAACAGTGCATGTTTTCAGGATTTCCTTAGTATTGCACATGTGATAATTTAATCACCTGCACAGTTGATGATTCCAACACCCATGCAATGCTAAGGAAATCCTGAAAACATGCACTGTTGGCGGCCCTCGAGGACTGGAGTTGGGGAACCCTGGACTACAGCCTACCACAGGTAGTGATCTCTGGGGCTCTGTGTAATTCCAAATCCCTGTATAGGGGTTAAAGGGTTGCAGAGTTCTTGGGGTCCTGTTTTGTGAGCGGCTCTTCTCTAGACTCCCCTTACAGCCAGTCTGAGTCTGTGGCTCTGATCAGGCATTACACTATCTCAGCAAATCATAACAACGATCTGGTCGTGTCACATCGCTAACGAGATCGCTAGCGATATTGTTGTGTGTAAAGCAGCCTTTAGGCTATTTGCGCATGCTGCGTTCTGTCAAGTGCAGAAAAAAATGCACCCTCTGGCAGACTGGACAACTGTAAACACTGCGTTTGACAAAAAAAAATATGCATTCAAAACGCATGCATTTTGGATGCATTTTTAATGTTTTGAATGCATTTTGGATGCTTTTTTTGACAGTGCGGTCCCACTTGGCTCTGCTACATCCCCATAGAGCATGGCTGGCTGCGAGACAGAGCCACGCGATCAGAATGAACTCGGATGAACTTCACCCGACTTCATTGTCATTGCGCGGCTCTGTCTGTGTGCCACGTCCTGATTTGCGATCACAAGTGAAAGACTCACCAGTGACCGCAAATCACCTGAGTGACTGAAGTGAGCCGCGCGATCAGTGGTGCCGTCACGTTACCCGCAACCAGCTGGAGTCCTCCACCTATGACCGCAAATCACCTGAGTGAGGGCACCGCTGATCAACGAGTATAACCCTTATACTTGTTTGAAAACGACGTGTCATTCATTATCCCGGATGCAAATTTGTGAACTCTCGGAAATTGCTGACTAGTATAATGTCTATTCCCTACATTTCATGTAAAACATTGTATGTCAATCAATTTTCTACTGCACTGTATATATTATGCACATCACTTACGTCAGTTGTTTGTACATACAGATAACAAATCCTTGATGAAGGCCAAATTGTAGGCCGGGTGCAATGTTAGTCCGCCTCCTCGTGGTGCACCCTGGGTAACGCTAAAGGACTAACAATCTTGATGACCAAACATGTAGATTTTCTGGTCAGTATATCTTACATCATACCTGATTTATAATGGTAAGGTATATGTTCATATGATAATTATTTTTTTTTGTAGGCTGAAACGTCGTATTGAATTATGGACTGTATTTGTATTTTGCAACATTTCCACATTAAAGCATCACCAAAGAAAGCAACTCTCCAGTGTTTTTCTACCTCCACGTTTACATTTGGTGTGCCAGAGTTAGGGGAACTTTACACGTTGCGACATCGCTACCGATATATCGTCGGGGTCACGTCATTAGTGACGCACATCCGGCACCGGTAGCGACATCGCAACGTGTAAATCCTAGGTGCGATGATAAACGATCGCAAAAGCGTCGAAAATCGTTGATCTGTGTAGCGTCTGTCATTTCCATAATGTCGGGTCGACCGCAGGTACGATGTTTGTCGTTCCTGCAGCTCTATACATCGCTGTGTAAACCCGCAGGAGCGACAAACATCTCATTACCTGCGTCCCGACGGAAATGCGGAAGGGAGAAGGTGGGCGGCATGTTATGTCCCGCTCATCTCCACCCCTCCGATTCTATTGGACGGCCGGTTGGTGACGTCTCTGTGACGCCAAACGCACCTCCCCATTGAAGGAGGGATAGTTCGGCAGTCACAGCAATGTCGCTGAGTAGGTATGTGCGTGTTAAGCTGCTGTAGCGATAATGTTTGCTACGGTAGCAATCACCACATATCGCATGTGCGACGGGGGCGGGTACTATCGCGCTCGGTATCACTAGCCGATGGTAGCGATGTTGCAACGTGTAAAGTACCCCTTAGAGTCTGACTACAATGTTATTTACTCTAGAGCACCCACTTTCAGGTAGTCGAGCCAGACTTTACCCTTTCTTTTGGGCTGATATTTTTAGGTTGGAGGGCTCCCCATAACGTGGGGCTCCCCATCCTGAGGATACCAGTCCTCAGCCGTGTGGCTTTACCTTGGCTGGTATCAAAATTGGGGGGGATCGCACGTCGGTTTTTTTAATTATTTATTTTACTGCAAAATATAGACCTGCCCACCGGCGGCTGTGATTGGTTGCAGTGAGACAGCTGTCACTCAGCGTGGTGGCTCGTCTGAATGCAACCAATCTTAGGCGTCGTTGGGCGGGGGAAGCAGTGAATATGAGATGGAATAATGAGCGGAGAAGCCGCCGGAGCTTTGTGACAGCTGTGAAGCGCCACGCCGGTGATCGGTGAGTATGAGAGAGAGGGGGGAAAGGGAGAGACCGACTGGCAGAGAGAGAGAATGACCGAACAACTGACAGAGAGAGAGAGACCGACCGACAGACAGACCAACATCGACAGAGACCGACATCGACAGAGAGAGAGAGAGACTGAAAGACCTGCGTTTTGTTTGTCAAAAAGCATGCAGAACGCAACAAAAATGCAGTGCAAGCGCACAGCTAAACATTTTGGTTGCGTTTTGACACACCTCATTGATTTCAATCGGTGGAAAATGCAATCAAAAAGCAGAAAAGAAGAGACATGCTGCTTTTTTAAACGCATCGATTTTGTTAAATATTTGGCATCCAAAATACTGCGTTTAAAAAAGCAATGTGCGCATGGAATTTGCTGATTTCTCATAGACTTTGCTGGGGAAGCACAGTGCATGCATTTTGACAATGACATGCTGCAGTTTTAAACGCATCAAAACGCAGGAAAAAAATGCAACGTGAGACATAGCCTTATACAGATGGTGGTTCTGGTTAAGTAATAGTGATTTGAGGTTGGTTATGTTGATGTAGCTGTGTACAGATGGTGGCTCTGGTAATCATGATTTGTTTCCGATCCGATCCGTACACTCACAGCTGTGCTCCATACACCTAGTACATGGGCGGCTCTGCTCCGCACACCTCGTACATGCGGAACTCCGCTCCGTACATCTCGTACACGAGTGGCTCCACTCCGTACACCTCGTATACGTGCAGCTCTGCTACGCACACATCATACAAACACGCGGCTCCGCTCAGCATACACCGTACACACGCGGCTCCGCTCAGCACACACGTTACACACACGACTCTGCTCTGTAAACCTCCTACACACACGGCTCTCCTGGTTCCACACTGTAAATCCCTCCTGACCGCATATATAAACTTCACCTCATCCAGCACCATGACAAGCAGCACAGCAGAGTCCTGCACACACTGAGGAGCTGATCATCATGTGACCCCTGACTCCTCCCCTCTATGTGACATCATCACAGGTCCTGTAAGCACAGAACAGCCATATATGGTTGTGGTCAAAGCCCAGTGGCTAAACGCAACTGTGGGTGTTACCGGCTTGTTTGGTGGGCATGGTTTACTTCCTCCCTTCACTATAAGGTAAAAAAATTGTTTAAAAGAACAGAGAGTCCTCAGTGGTTGATACCTTTTAATGGCTAACTGAAAAGATGGTAATAATTGCAAGCTTTCGAGACTACTCAGGTCTCTTCATCAGGCATGGTATAACACAAAATCTGAAGAGTCACGTATTTATACACAACAGGACTTAGAATAGTGCAGTATTACTGCACTATTCTAAGTCCTGTTGTGTATAAATACGTGACTCTTCAGATTTTGTGTTATACCATGCCTGATGAAGAGACCTGAGTAGTCTCGAAAGCTTGCAATTATTACCATCTTTTCAGTTAGCCATTAAAAGGTATCAACCACTGAGGACTCTCTGTTCTTTTAAACAATTTTTTTATCTCTACTGGCTAACACGGTACAAAGATATATTTTACTTGTTCACTATAAGGGTAAGTTCACACAGTGCGTTTTTGCGCGTTTTTCGGGTGCGTTTTTGCTCAGAAAACTGCATGACTTTGTTTGCCCAGCAAAGTCTATGAATTTTCATTTTTGCTGTCTGCACACAGCGTTTTTTTTTAGCTGCGTTTTTGTGGTGCCCACAAAAACGCAGCATGTCAATTATTTTTGCGTTTTTCACGGCGTTTTCTACCCATTGAGTTCAATGATATGTTCAAAAACGCAATGAAAAACGCAAATTGCAAATATAGCTGCGTTTTAGTGCGTTTCTATGACTAAAAACGCAGCTATAAACGCAGGAGGTGGGTAGTAAAGTTACATGTACAGGAAGAGGATTCCTTCTGTCAGTATAGACAGAAGCATGAATCCTCCCGGTACCGTCACCGCCGCTTCCACCTCCAGTCCTGTGCATGTATGCTGCCGTGCGGCGCCATGTCTGGGTGGGAGGTGGAGGCAGCTGCGAAAACAAAAGTGAACAGTAGAAAAAAAAATGTCATACTCACCTGTCAGCAGACTCCCGGTGCCATGCCCGCTCCCATCTCCTCTCCCGGTACCGCCGCTCCGGCTGTGTGCAGACGGCCGGGACACCTCGGATATGTGCAGGACCTGGCACTGATCACCTGATGCAGTCACCTGACTGACGCATCAGCTGATCGTAAGTCTCGCAGTGACGTCGGCGCCCGGCCGACTTAACCTATCAGCTGATGCCGTTAGATGACCTCATCACTGATTACCGGCAGCTCCTGCAGCGATCGGACGGGATCAGACTCTGCTCCAGGAGCTGCCGGTAATCAGCACATAAGTGAGTATTCTTTTTTTTTTTTTGCACTGATGCATCAGCTGATTGTATAAACGGCTTTTATACAATCAGCTGCTGTGTGATGTGATTCACATCCTGGAACCTGACACATCATCTGATCGCTTTGCCTTCCAGCAAACCGATCAGATAATATTGGATCCGGATTGGACGGCGCGGGACCCTTGACCCAGGATTACTGTGGAGGGGGGTTCTTTATTTCAATAAAGATGGAGTCACTAATTGTGTTGTGTCTTATTTCTAATAAAAATATTTTTGTGTGTTTTTTTTTTTATCTTTACTAGAAATTCATGGTGGCCATGCCTAATATTGGCGTGACATCATGAATTTCGGGCTTAGGGCCAGCTGATAATATACAGCTAGCCCTAACCCCATTATTACCCAGCGAGCCACCCGTCACCAGGGCAGCTGGAAGAGTTGGATACAGCGCCAGAAGATGGCGCTTCTATGAAAGCGCCATTTTCTGGGGTGGCTGTGGACTGCAATTCGCAGCGGGGGTGCCCAGAAAGCATGGGCACCAGGCACTGTGGATTTCAATCCCCAGCTGCCTAGCTGTACCTGGCTGGACTCAAAAATTGGGCGAAGCCCACGTCATTTTTTTTTTAATTATTTCATGAAATTCATGAAATAAAAAAAAAAAGTGCTTCCCTATATTTTTGGTTCCCAGCCGGGTACAAATAGGCAGCTGGGGGTTGGGGGCAGCCCGTACCTGCCTGCTGTACCTGGCTAGCATACAAAAATATGGCGAAGCCCACGTCATTTTTTTGGAGGGCAAAAAACTCCTGCATACAGTCCTGGATGGAGGATGCTGAGCCTTGTAGTTCTGCAGCTGCTGTCTGCTCTCCTGCATACACTATTGGATGTAACAGAACAAAGAAACAGAATTCCAGCTCACCCAGGTCAGTGTAGACTCCAATAGGGAACAGGTGCTCGGAGATGGCCGGCCCGGCCAGAGAAATCCAGAGAAAAGAGGTGATCCAGCACTCATGTTCAAGATATAAAACTTGACTTTTATTCACATTATAGTAAAAATTCGATGTAAATCACATCCAGAATATAAAAATCCCCATGGGAGAAGAGGTAAGAAACGATGATGGAACGCGTTTCGAGCTAACAAGCTCTTAGTCCTAATCCATATGGATTTAGAAGACAAATGAATTTTTAAAGGCAAAAAGAGGGGAGGAAAAGGAAGTTAAAAGGATATGACATCATGAAAAGAAAAAAGTCAGACTTATACATAGACAAGTACAATAAATGTATATCAGAGCATAACCATTATATAGAGGGAAGCGCGATATATACCGAACAATAGCATATGGATATATTTCACAAAAAAAACAACAAAAAAACAAACAAACCCATATCACGGGGTTTGGAAATATAAACCACAGTATACAAAAATGAGTGAAATAGCTATTTTATATATTTGGAGGAATATTTTAAATATATGTATACATTGGTAGGAGAAGAGTATATATTTCAGCAAGGATTAAAGAGACATTCATTTATCCAAAAAAAACCATATCACGGGGTTTGGAAATATAAACCACAGTATACAAAGTGAGTGAAATAGCTATTTCATATATTTGGAGGAATATTTTAAATATATAAATATATGTATACATTGGTAGGAGAAGAGTATATATTTCAGCAGGGATTAAAGAGACATTCATTTTTCAAAAGAAAAAAAAAAAATCAATATATATTTCTTAGTTCATCTCTTAAATTCATGCCCAAAGGAGCTCTGGTTTCCATTAGAAAAATCCATTTTTCCTCTTTCTTGCGCATGATTTTAATAAGATCTCCTCCTCTATGCGATAAAACAATTTTCTCCACCGCATTCACACGGCAGCTATCTGTGCAACCACCATGAGCAGAAATAAAATGTTGTGAGGTTCCTGAAGGGCTTCTACTGCTCTTGTTGCAAGCATCATACAGGTGCTCAGAAATCCTTTTCCTTAAAAGGGACTGTATCGCGTTTTTTTATTTTTGTATTAAAAATAGTGATTATGAAATCAAGTATTTTTAATACAAAATGAAAATCGCAGCTTATTTAGTTTTTATTTAATTCTAATTTTACTGGAGGCACTGGGGGCCATGTTGTATTTGCTGTGTGTGTAACCACAGTTACACACTCCTTTATGGCAGCCCCTGTGCATAGAGAACAATGGTCGGTATCCGACCCCATGATTTGCATTACAGTGGGAGTCTGCTGTGACCTGGACGCGCCCCCTGGGCTGTCCAGATCACAGCAGAGGGAGGATCTTAGCGCCATCATCGTGGAGCTCACAGCGTGTGCTGTTTGCTCCACTTCACCCCTGTCAACCGCCAGAATGTGTGAGTACAGGCCGCCTCCCCTCCCCTCATTACCGATGACACCCCCTTCCTCCGCTCTCCCCAGCCCCCGCAACTGCTATCGCTAGTGCCGCCCCTCCCCCTCGCCGTTCCCATCTCCGCTGACACACCATCCCTCCGCTCTCCCCAGCCCCCGTTACTGCTACCGCCGCCCCTCCCCCCGCCGTTACTGTCTCCGATGACACTTCCTTCCTCTGTTCGCCCCAGCCACCGCTCTGCCCACCGCCGCTGCTGTGTGTGTATGTGTGCCCCACTGCATGTGAATACCGCCACTGCTACCGCTGATGCTGTCTGCATGGCTGTGTATCTAATCTTCTCCTGTGTGATACTAACTGCATGGATGTGTATCTAATCCTATCCTGTGTATTGCTGTCTGCACGGCTGTGTACAGTTAGGTCCAGAAATATTTGGACAGTGACACAAGTTTTGTTATTTTAGCTGTTTACAAAAACATGTTTAGAAATACAATTATATATATAATATGGGCTGAAAGTGCACACTCCCAACTGCAATATGAGAGTTTTCACTTCCAAATCGGAGAAAGGGTTTAGGAATCATAGTTCTGTAATGCATAGCCTCCTCTTTTTCAAGGGACCAAAAGTAATTGGACAAGGGACTCTAAGGGCTGCAATTAACTCTGAAGGCGTCTCCCTCGTTAACCTGTAATCAATGAAGTAGTTAAAAGGTCTGGGGTTGATTACAGGTGTGTGGTTTTGCATTTGGAAGTTGTTGCTGTGACCAGACAACATGCGGTCTAAGGAACTCTCAATTGAGGTGAAGCAGAACATCCTGAGGCTGAAAAAAAAGAAAAAATCCATCAGAGAGATAGCAGACATGCTTGGAGTAGCAAAATCAACAGTCGGGTACATTCTGAGAAAAAAGGAATTGACTGGTGAGCTTGGGAACTCAAAAAGGCCTGGGCGTCCACTGATGACAACAGTGGTGGATGATCGCCGCATACTTTCTTTGGTGAAGAAGAACCCGTTCACAACATCAACTGAAGTCCAGAACACTCTCAGTGAAGTAGGTGTATCTGTCTCTAAGTCAACAGTAAAGAGAAGACTCCATGAAAGTAAATACAAAGGGTTCACATCTAGATGCAAACCATTCATCAATTCCAAAAATAGGCAGGCCAGAGTTAAAGTTGCTGAAAAACACCTCATGAAGCCAGCTTAGTTCTGGAAAAGTATTCTATGGACAGATGAGACAAAGATCAACCTGTACCAGAATGATGGGAAGAAAAAAGTTTGGAGAAGAAAGGGGACGGCACATGATCCAAGGCACACCACATCCTCTGTAAAACATGGTGGAGGCAACGTGATGGCATGGGCATGCATGGCTTTCAATGGCACTGGGTCACTTGTGTTTATTGATGACATAACAGCAGACAGTAGCCGGATGAATTCTGAAGTGTACCGGGATATACTTTCAGCCCAGATTCAGCCAAATGCCGCAAAGTTGATCGGACGGCGCTTCATAGTACAGATGGACAATGACCCCAAGCATACAGCCAAAGCTACCCAGGAGTTCATGAGTGCAAAAAAGTAGAACATTCTGCAATGGCCAAGTCAATCACCAGATCTTAACCCAATTGAGCATGCATTTCACTTGCTCAAATCCAGACTTAAGACAGAAAGACCCACAAACAAGCAAGACCTGAAGGCTGTGGCTGTAAAGGCCTGGCAAAGCATTAAGAAGGAGGAAACCCAGCGTTTGGTGATGTCCATGGGTTCCAGACTTAAGGCAGTGATTGCCTCCAAAGGATTCGCAACAAAATATTGAAAGTAAAAATATTTTGTTTGGGTTTGGTTTATTTGTCCAATTACTTTTGACCTCCTAAAATGTGGAGTGTTTGTAAAGAAATGTGTACAATTCCTACAGTTTCTATCAGATATTTTTGTTCAAACCTTCAAATTAAACATTACAATCTGCACTTGAATTCTGTTGTAGAGATTTCATTTCAAATCCAATGTGGTGGCATGCAGAGCCCAACTCGCGAAAATTGTGTCACTGTCCAAATATTTCTGGACCTAACTGTATCTAATCCTCTCCTGGGTGATGCTGTCTGCACGGCTGTGTATCTAATCCTCTCCTGGGTTATGCTGTCTGCACGGCTGTGTATCTAATCCTCTCCTGTGTGATGCTGTCTGCTGAGCCGTGTATCTAATCCTCTCTTAGGTGATGCTGTCTGCTGAGCCCTGTATCTAATCCTGTCCTGGGTGATGCTGTCTGCACGGCCGTGTATCTAATCCTCTCCTGGGTGATGCTCTCTGCTGAGCCGTGTATCTAATCCTTTCCTGGGTGATACTGTCTGCACGGCCATGTATCTAATCCTGTCGTGGGTGATACTGTCTGCACGGCCGTATATCTAATCCTGTCCTGGGTGATGCTGTCTGCACGGCCGTGTATCTAAGCCTGTCCTGGGTGTTGCTGTTTGCACGGCCGTGTATCTAATCCTGTCCTGGGTGATGCTGTCTGCACGGCTGTGTATCTAATTCTAGCCTGGGTGATGCTGTCTGCACGGATGTGTATCTAATCCTAGCCTGGGTGATACTGTCTGCTGAGCTGTGTATCTAATCCTAGCATGTGTGATACTGTCTGCTGAGCCGTGTATCTAATCCTATCCTGTGAGATACTGTCTGCACGGCTGTGTACCTAATCCTAGCCTGGGTGATACTGTCTGCTGAGCCATGTATCTAATCCTATCCTGTGTGATACTGTCTGTACGGCTGTGTACCTAATCCTAGCCTGGGTGATACTGTCTGCTGAGCTGTGTATCTAATCCTAGCCTGTGTGATACTGTCTGCTGAGCCGTGTATCTAATCCTATCCTGTGTGATACTGTCTGCACGGCTGTGTACCTAATCCTAGCCTGGGTGATACTCCTGCTGTCCTTGGTGACACTTTAAGGTCCAGTCACACTAAGCAACTTACCAGCGATCCCAACAACGATAGGGATCGCTGGTAAGTTGCTAGGAGGTTGCTGGTGAGCTGTCACACTGCGACGCTCCAGCGATCCCACCAGCAACCTGACCTGGCAGGGATCGCTGGAGCGTGGCTACACGAGTTGCTGGTGAGCTCACCAGCAACCAGCCCCCAGTCTCCTAGTTACAGCACACATCAGGTTAATTAACCCGATGTGTGCTGCAGCTAAATGTGCACAGAGCAGGGAGCAGCGCACACTGAGCGCTGGCTCCTTGCTCTCCTAGTTACAGCACACATCGGGTTAATTACCTGATGTGTGCTGCAGCTACATGTGCACAGAGCAGGAGCCGGCACTGACAGTGAGAGCGGAGGAGGCTGGTATCAAAGGTAAATATCGGGTAACCAAGGACAGGGCTTCTTGGTTACCCGATGTTTACATTGGTTACCAGCCTCAGCAGAAGCTGGCTCCCTGCTCACTGCACATTAGTTGTTGCTGTCTCGCTGTCACACACAGCGATGTGCGCTTCACAGCAGGACAGCAACAACTAAAAAATGGCCCAGGACATTCAGCAACAACCAACGACCTCACAGCAGGGGCCAGGTTGTTGCTGGATGTCACACACAGCAACATCGCTAGCAACGTCACAAAAGTTGTTCGTTACCAGCGATGTTGCTAGCGATGTTGCTTAGTGTGACGGGGCCTTTAGACATTTCTGGTCACCAACAAAATGGCTCTGCACTGTGTCCCTACATGTCATTCTCTGTTATCCTTTGTAAACACTCAGATTAGGAGGGGGGAGGCGTGCCACCACACACAAGAGAGCAGACTCCGCCCACTTTACTGCAGGCTGTAATCTGAGCTTTTTTCTACAGTGGGATTTCTGTAGGATTTCAGAAGCTGCTCCCCCTAGTGTTTAACAGTGGAAACAGTGGAAAATATTAAACTTTTTATTTTTTTATTTATATTTTGCTCAATTAAAAAAAAAAAAATAATATTTAAACAAAACATTAAAATATTATTACTTTACATGATTTAAGGTATTTAATTTTTTTTTTTCTGACGATACATTCCCTTTAAGCAACGTCCCGTGCTTCCAATATATTGAATATTACACATGTCACATGTAATAAGGTAAATAACGTGAGTGGTTCCACAGTTAATAAAAGAATTGATGTTCTATTCTTTCTTCGTTACGCTTGACACCACTTTTTTCGTGTTAGACATATGTTTACACAGGCCACATGCTTTCTGACCACACCTGTATGAGCCTGCAACAGATAGCCAATTGTGTGGACTATTTTTCTTGCGATTAGTATGATCACTTGGGGAAACAATAGATGCAATGGTGTTATTACGTTTTGAAACGAATCTTACTCCCTCCTCAAGAATTTTTCCAATAATATCGTCAGTACTAAGTATGGAAAGGAGGAGAAAAAGGGATCTTGGAGTTTGTAACATACTTGAATAATAATCCCTACAACCTTAAGTTCACACATGAATATCACAGGAAACAGATTACCTATATTTCCTTTGATGAACAGCACCTCCTCGCCCGAATAAATTCCCCAGTGGGGATATTATTTACCACGTGTTTGGGGTGACAGCTGTTCGCATGGAGCAAAGAGTTCCCTGCCGTTGGCTTTCTGAATAGATTACATGTTATAGTCCCGCTTTCAACATTGGATGAAAAATTGACATCTAGGAAGGTAATCTGTTTAATTGTCCTCCTGACCATAACCCTTCCACTTAACAAGGCACTGAAGCTTACGTCTATTAAGGCAGGAATCCAAAATTTTCTCTACTTCATACTCTAGATCTCCATCTGCCAACACAGAATCAGGAGGCGCCGCCGTGGGAACTACTGGTTCAACATGTTTCTTCAACAAAGACTTATGAAAAACATTGTGAAATTTAAAAGACAGGAAGAGCCAAACATAAAGATATGGGATTAATAATCTCCGAAATCTTATAAGGCCCAATAAATCGGCTTAAATTTAGGAGAAAAAACTGTGGCACCCCTGAGGCATCAGGTGCCACAGGGTATTACACCCAGTAACAGGTGCAGTGCTAACCTTGGGTTCCTTATGAAAAATGGTTTAAAGAAAACGGGTTAAATGCTGCGCTAAAAAAGACAAATCCAGGACATATGATGAATTACTTTTTCTTTATTTTCACAGGTCAACGCGTTTCAAAGACACCTCAGTCTTCTTCATCAGGACAAACACAAAAGGAACGGCATAGCACATGTTACATGCAAGGGTTACATATATACACCTGAAAAGGTGCCACGTTTACAGAGATTACGTCAGTTCTCCCCTGACTAGGGGGTACTTTGCACACTACGACATCGCAAGTGGATGCTGCGATGTCGAGTGCAATAGTCCCCGCCCCCGTCGCAGCAGCGATATCTTGTGATTGCTGCCATAGCGAACATTATCGCTACGGCAGCTTCACATGCTTCCTAAGGGGGCGGGTCGTGCGGCGTCACAGCAACGTCACACGGCAGGCGGCCAATAGAAGCGGAGGGGCGGAGATGAGCGGGACGTAAACATCCCGCCCACCTCCTTCCTTCCTCATTGCAGCCAGGACGCAGGTAAGGTGATGTTCCTTGCTCCTACGGCTTCACACACAGCGATGTGTGCTGCCGCAGGAACGAGGAACAACATTGTACCGTCGCTGCTGCAAAATTATGGAAATGTCGGACCCTACACCGATCATACGATAACGACGCTTTTGCGCTCGTTAATCGTATGTAAAAGGATTCACATACTCCAATGTCGACAGTGACGCCGGATGTGCGTCACTTTCGATTTGACCCCACCGACATCGCACCTGCGATGTCGCAACGTGCAAAGTACCCCTAAGAGTCACGTGGGATGGGCAGGAACATGTGGAGAGAAGAAAGAGAAAAAAGGAACAAAAAGAAAGAAAAAAGAAAAAAAGGCGAGAAAGAAAAAAAAGGGAGAGCGGAGAAGAAGGGGGGGGAGAGGGGGTGGTGAAACTTAAAAAATATTAAATTTCTCATATCTTAGAAAAACTTTTTTTCATATTTTTGTTTTTTTTTAGTCAGTTTATGAAATAGAAAATAGTGTAACAAGTAAATACAAAATGGAAAATTTTGATGTAAAAGTGAAACATTTAAGATGAAAGATAAAAAAAATGAACAATGTGTGTATAACTGTGAAAAAATGTTCTAGAACCATGAAAGTGATTTACTCCAAAAAGTGATGCTTGAAAGACTAGCGCTAAAACCACCAAACCATAACGGAAGAACAGTGGTTAATAGAAAAAAAAGCGTGTGAATGAATGGAATGGAATAATAACCTTGAAAAATATAAAAATGTAAAAGTGAAAAACCCGAGGGGTTCGATAAAATGCATGGATGAATGAAAAAAAGTTTTTAAATGCATGAAAAAATCCCTGTATTGATGTATAAAGTATTTATTAAGCAAGGAAAGTTATCCCTAAAAAAGCAGAAATGACAGCGAAAAAAACCCTCTAGAGTGAAGTGTTATATGAAAAAAAACTCCTTTCCTATTGAATGCAAGAAATGCTTTAATAGAAATATATGAGAAAAGAATCCTATGTGCTGATAGAGGTAAAAAAAAAGTTCATCGGCGTGATATAAAATGTACTGCACATGCGTGAGAGCTTAGATATAGAAAGAAACTCGCTGAAAGGAGGTGAATTGAGTTCATAGCATGGGAAAAATGCAATGCGCATGCTTGGGGACTCAAACATAAACCTGGCACCTTTTCAGATGTATATATGTAACCCTTGCATGTAACATGTGCTATGCCGTTCCTTTTGTGTTTGTCCTGATGAAGAAGACGGAGATGTCTTTGAAACGCGTTGACCTGTGAAAATAAAGAAAAAGGAATTCATCATATGCCCTGGATTTGTGGTTTTTAGCGCAGCATTTAACCCGTTTTCTTTAAACCATTTTTCATAAATTACCGCTTGCATCGGGGCTGCTGCTTACCACCATTCTATTTACTTTGTGCTTTTAAGGAGTTGTGCCTGTCACAACTGCAGCAGGTGAGTACCTGTCGCATTCCCTGCGTTAACCCTATATCAGGTAAAACCCTATATGCGCTTCTTTTTCACAGTTTTTTAGCTACTTATAACCTTGGGTTAATGGAAGACCAGTGTCGGTAAATACCATTCAAACACACATACCCATGCCCTTTTCCCCAGACTGGGTAACAAACTAGAGACGGATCTAATGGATGGCCACCTATATTTGGGACTCGGGAGGGGGAGGGGCTAGTCAGTGCAGACGACAGGAAACGGACATCTTATCAGGGAGTCTAAGAGACAGTAAGCAAGACAGTCAGAAAGTGTGAAGTGGTCTGTTGGGCTAAAGTAGTACGGTCGCCAGGAGAGTACGGTGTGAGTACTCACGGGACCGAGCACCAGCGGGGTGCAGAGCACTAGTTCGGGAAGACGCTCCAAGCTCACCTGATAAATCTGCCCGGTGAGGGAATCATCAAGGTTCCTCACCAACATTAGCATCCGGAGCACAGCAGCAAAGAGGAAACCCAGGGACTGAGACCGAGGTCCAACCCAAGAGAGGTTCAAGCTGCCTGACATATGGGCCAAGACTGTGACAACAGGAGGGGACCCCAGAACGCTTCAGGCAACAGGGACCCGCCAACTTCAGACGGGTGCATAGACGTAAAGCTCACCAGGTCACTACACCGGCACTGGGATCAAGGGAATACCGGATTACCTGAGGCCCAGATTGGTAGAGACCAGCACCAGCCGGGTTGCAGCTACTCAGAACCAGTGAGTAAAGTATAAGTTAAACCGCAGCACCTGTGTTGTCTGAATTCTTCTTACATCTCTGTATCACCAACTTCCACCATACTACAACCACCATCATTCTCCCCTGGGGCTTAGCTCTACTTGCGGAGGGCCATAACATCCAAGCTGCTTAATACCACCAGTCCCAGTAGTGAGAAACTTTGCAGCAGCGGCTTTCCAAGAATAGCCGCATACCGCAAGTGGCATCATGAAAAAACTTTATTATTTTCCCTTTTTATTTTTTCCATTTTTTTAAGTGACCCCCAGGGTCACGGAACCGGGCACCGGACACCCGTGATAAGTCCCCATAAATCTAAGCTTGGGACCAAGTACCCCAAGGCCCTGGGGTGCATCAAAACTTTCATAGGAATGTTTTTGGAGGACAACCAAACGATGTCCCTCCCCCACTTTAAACCGGGGACCAACAGTCCTACACCGGTTGGCAAACCTTTGGGAATTCTCCTAGGACTTAAACAATTTGTCCACTACCTGATCCAAAATCTGCTGCATTCTCTCCACCACAGAATCAACTCCCAGACAGGCAGAAGCCTCAACCTTCCCTGAAGAAAACCTGGGATGAAACCCAAAATTGCAGAAAAACGGAGACATCAAAGTAGCAGAGCTAGCCCTACTATTGAGAGCAAGCTCTGCCAATGACAAAAACGAAACCCAGTCATCCTGATCTGCAGATACAAAACACCTCAAATAGGTTTCCAAGGTCTGGTTTGCTCTGTCTGACCATTGGTCTGAGGATGAAATGCAGAAGAGAAAGACAGCCCAATTCCTAATTTAGAACAAAATGCTCTCCAAAATCTGGACACAAACTGAACTCCTGTCTGACACAATATTCTCAGGAATACCATGTAAACGAACCACCTGTTGAAAAAACAAGGGCACCAACTCTGATGAAGATGGCAACTTAGGCAATGGTACCAAATGGACCATCTTAGAAAATATATCACAAATAACCCAAATAACCGTCATCCTCTGAGAGACAGGAAGATCCGAAAAAAAATCCATAGCGATATGAGTCCAAGGTCTCTTAGGTACAGGCAATGGCAATAACAACCCAGTAGAATGTGAACAACAAGGCTTGCATCTAGAACAAACCCCACAAGATTGCACAAAACTCTTGACATCCCGAGATAAAGAAGGCCACCAAAAAGACTTGCTCACTAGATCCCTAGTACCAAAAATACCAGGATGACCAGCCAAGACGGAAAAATGAATCTCGGACATAACTCTACTTCTCCATTGATCAGGAACATACAGTTTCCCCACAGGACATCTCTCAGGTTTGTCCCCCTGCAAATCAAAAAGGTCCGTGGAACCTCTGTTAGGAGTCTCGACACGGAAAAATAGCCAGATATCCCTCCGGGAAGAACCTAGCCAAAGAGTGGCTCTTTTTAGGAGACCACCATAACCACAATATTAAATGGCCCTTTTAGTCGATATCCAACTCTTGACGAGTTTAAAGATATGATAAGGGAAATACCAAGACCAGGTATCCATCCACAGACAGCTGTTTTGGGGTATTGCCCCTCATCAGTGTGGAGTAGGATTCTGGCTAAGTGGGAGCAATGCCCAGTAGACCAGCAAGACAAAACAATCACTGATTTCGGGGAGAGCAGCCAGAGAAAACACTGCCGACAGCCGGCAAAGGCACACAACACAGTGAAATCCTAGGTGCATTGCCCCCTGGGAAGTATGCAAATCAAAAAGGTCTGTGGAGCCTGTTAGGAGTCTCGACACGTAAAAATAGCCAGATATCCCTCCGGGAAAGACCTAGCCAAGGAGTGGCTCTTTTTAGGAGACCACCATAACCACCATATTAAGTGGCCCTTTTAGTCGATATCCAACTCTTGACAAGTTTAAAGATGTGCTGGATGAGTTTTATAAAGTAGACACACACACTGTAGGTAAACCTAAGTCTCTGCGTGCCGCTGCGGGGAGCCCGTCCAAGTATCCGGTCCCACCGGTGTCACTTAATGATCCGGAGCCTGCCTCCGTACACAGTTTTGTGTCACTGTGGGTCCCTACAGCTTGAAGCTGTAAGGTTCAGTTCTTCAGCTTTTAAGTGAAGTCTTGCTCCTAAGGGCTGGCACATGGGACTTCAATGTGTTGCTTTGTGTGGAAAACCTTGTCTCCCGCGGTGTGCTGATGTCCTCTGTCTCCGAGCTCTCTGGGAAGGTCTCTGAAGGTCCCCTTCCTCTGCAGATTAATTGCCAGGACACTGAATCAGCAACTGACCTAGGGTCCTGTACCCCGTTGTGCTCAGTACCGGTTAGTTCTTTTGGGCTTTCTAGTGCCGACAGTCCTCCAAGACTATGTCCATCACACCCTTGTCCAATGTCACTGCTACCGGTCCCCGACTCCTCTGGGCCCGGATCACCGTCTGTGACCCAACCTCGGTCCTTCTAGCTCCCCCGGGAGCTAACACTCCCCAGTCTTCTCTCTTCGAGGGCTCTCACTGAACTAACTTGGTCCCTACCACCAGTCTGCCTGACCCCTAGGTGGGCGGCCCTGTTCGAACTAGACAAACCCACTGGTGTGTCTGACAGGTCATGATGTGAGGTGTTGGTTGGGATTTGTGGTGCTGATGGAGGGGACACTGGTTTCTGGGAACTTGGAACCATGGGGGGGTACGTCCTGCACCCTGGAGAAAAGGATGCAATTCACCTGTAGCACCCTGATGTATTCAAGGGCACTACATTCCCCCTTGGTTAAACGTAGCTCGTCCGCGAGCTACAGTGCACACAGAGTTTTCTTTAACTGGAAGTAAAAGATAACATATTAAATATTCTTCCCACGCAGGGGAGGCAATACACTTAAACGTTTTAACCATGTAGAGTCCAACACTGGAACACCAGGGAACACTACTGGTTGTAGCAGTAGCCGGAGACTCTACTCTGCTGCAGCCCCTTCCTGTGACAGTCCATTCCCATTGTCCCTTTCCCTTCAACCCACCACCCAAAACACCTGAACCCCTCGTGCCACTTCTAGTTATGGTGTCGCACCACCCAGAGTTCTTTGCATTGTCCATGGTGACGGGTGCAGGGGACCATCTCGGTAAACCACCTGGGTAATCTGGTGGTCATTACCCTTGCGCCACCCTACACCGAGGGTCTCTGGTACCACCTCCTAGTGGAGCATCACCCAGGACCCTGATGGCCTTTTTATCTTTAATGGAGCAATATAAAAAGGTTCAACAAAGAAGGCACAAGACACAGTTTAAACATTAACTTCCTTGCCGCCCTCCACCAGGGACCCCTGGGATCATCTTTCATCACCCAGGTCCCTGGTGCCCTTTCTCACTTGAACAGAACACTGTAGAAAGGTTCAACAAGAGCGACAATACAAAGATTAAACGTTCCAACCTTAAACTTCTTAATGACTCTATGGTAGCGATCCAGGTTAAGCTACCACTGCTGCTCCTGAGAACCAGTTCCGGCTCCCTGGCGTCGGGCATTCCCTGAACACACCCGGGCAAAGTGTCCTGGCAAGCCACAGCAGCGACAGATTGGTACCAGAACTTCAAGGGTGCCAGCCGGAGACTCTTCATCTGATGTGGATTCTTCCTCAAACTCCATCACCAGCATCTACGGCACCGATCGTGCTGATGGGAAGGCCTGGTAGATGTTTCCTCCGAAACGTGGAACCCAGGCTACCTCCGGGGTGCTGGAGCCCGAATCCATCTCTTCCGGGTCCAAGGCGGTGGGAGCTGGGATGACTTGGTCCACGTCTGTGGCTGATTCCTCTGGGCCTGGACAGCTCACTGCCAGGTGCTACGCATCAGGGTACAGGCCCAGTGATGCGGCCGTGTCTGGTCTGGCCGGGATCATGGATGCCTCGTTATCCTTCCTCAGCGTGGAAGGTGATGGGGCCGCTTCTGGCCTCACGGTGCAGGAAGGTGGCGTCGCGGCCCGCTCAGCGGCTTGGGGCACAGATTCCGCAGCCGGGAGAAGCGCTACTACGCTCCAATCATCCGGCATCGACATCTTCCTGATCTCTGGGAACTTCCGGGTCCGGCCACTACCGATTTCCAGCAGCGCTTTCAGGACGAGGGGCGGGGCTCTGGCTTCGCGCCCTTTTGCGGGGATGATGGCGCAGTTGTTGTTTTTAGGCGCCATTAATTGCAGGCAAAAATGGCGGCAATTCAAATGGACAGTCACAGCACAGTTTGGAACAGCTCTGTAAGGCGCACGTCACCCGGTTTAATGGGTCCAGTCCTTATCCTGTTCGTGATGCCAGGTAAGAATCAAGGTGTACCGCCCCGGTGTTAGTCGGGCTGCTTGTATCCGGGATTGTGGCTCGAAGGGGTCCTCCAGACCCGGCTTAGCGGACACTTTGATCCATAAAAGGGGATATTTAAAGAGGAGAAGTTTGTGACACCACCTGCAGGTTGCGGTAATGGGAGTACCGCCGCTGCTGGGCGAGTACCGGGCAGATGGTGTGGAGCAGCAAGATGTCAGTCCTTCTGCAGGTAGGGAAGGCCCCGGACTCAGGGCGTTTGGTGGTTATTTGGGAGGACAGGGTGCAGGGGACCAGGGTACTCACTGTGGGAAGTCGTGGTGCTGGATGAGGTTTATAAAGTAGACACATACTGTAGGGAAACCAAAGTCTTTGCGTGCCGCTGCGGGGAGCCCGTCCAAGTACCCGGTCCCACCGGTGTCACTTCATCATCCAGAGCCTGCCTCAGTGCACAGTGAGTTTTGTGTCACTGTGGGTCCCTACAGCTTGAAGCTGTAAGGTCCAGTTCTTCAGCTTTTAAGTGAAGTCTTGCTCCTAAGGGTTGGCACTTGAGACTTCAGTGGGTTGCTTTGTTTGGAAAACCTTGTCCCCCACGGTGTGCTGATGCCCTCTGTCTCTGAGCTCTCTGGGAAGGTCCCTGAAGGTCCCCTTCCTCTGCAGATTAATTGCCAGGACACTGAATCAGCAACTAACCTAGGGTCCTGTACCCCGTTTTGCTCGGTACCGGTTAGTTCTTTTGGGCTTTCTGGTGCCGACAGTCCTCCAAGACTATGTCCGTCACACCCTTGTCCAATGTCACTGCTACTGGTCCCCGCCTGTGACCCAACCTCGGGCTTCTTGCTCCCCCGGGAGCTAACACTCCAGCTCTCACTGAACTAACTTCGTCCCTCCCACCAGTCTGCCTGACCCCTAGGTGGGTGGCCCTGTTCCAGCTAGACCAACCCACTGGTGTATCTGACAGGTCATGATGTGAGGTGTTGGATGGGATTTGTGGTGCTGATGGAGGTGACACCAGTTTCTGGGAACTTGGAACCATGGGGGTAGGTCCTGCACCCTGGGGAAAAGATGCAGTTCCCTGTAGCACCCTTCTGTATTTAGGGGTGCTACAGTTTCTTCAGACATTTATAATTGCAGCTGTTATAATTAATGTCTCCTGTAAATCCCCCTCATGACCGCTCCCCAGGACCCTCCCAGTGTCATCACTTGTTATCCATATTTCTGGAATCCCTGTGCTCTGAGCAGCTCCTGTACTGATAATCTCCAGCACCACAGCGGCAGCGGAATCTGGATCATTGTTAGAGGTAGAGCGCTCCATTTATCACCCATTTCCCCACTCCTGACCTGATGGCCTCTGGTCCTACCAGTTATAGTGGTCTTTGTGAAATTCACAGATAAGAAGTATTGCTGTGTATTAGACCAGCGATTAACACCATATCAGCATATGGTGTAATTGTGCATCACTATTGGGAAGGGGTTCCCACAAACTGAAGTATACGTCATGGCGATTGTACAGTGAAGAAAATAATTATTTGATCCCTTGCTGATTTTATAAATTAGCCCTCCGCCAAATACATGAACAGTCTATAATTTTAGTGGTAGGTTAATTTTAACAGTGAGAAATAGACTATCAAAAATAAAATACAGAAAATTACATTGTTTAAATTATATACATTTATTTGCATTTTGCACAGAGATAAGCATTTGATCCCTCTGTCAAACAAGACAGTAATTGGAAAACCCTTGTTGGCAAGCACAGCAGTCAGATTTTTTTTGTATTGGATGATGACGTTTGCGCACATGTCAGGAGGAATTCTCCTCTTTGCAGATCATCTGATACAATTTTTGAGGTTTCATGTGTTTAAAAATTACTTCCAGTCTGGCTTTTATGAACCTCCCACATGCCACAGAATGGAGCCGGGTGCTTGAAAATTTGATCACTATCATATTTTAGCGCTCCAGTTGCATAATGCTATGGCTCGTCCTTCTTGGTGTTGTAAGTTCAATGTTGAGAAGTGTATACACAAGTGCATCTCAATAAATTAGAATATCATCAAAATTTATTTCAGTAATTCAATACAAAAAGGGAAACACATATGATATAGAGTCATTACACACAGAGTGATCTATTTCAAGTGTTTATTTCTGTTAATGTTGATAATTATTAGGGATGATCGAATACCTCAACTATTCGGCTTCGCGAATATTTGCAAATAGGTCGCCGCGATTTGACTATTTGCTAATATTCGATGCGCAATGTAAATCTATGGGAAACCCGAATAACAACTATTCAGAACTATTCAGGCTTCCCATAGACTAAGGGCGGCTTTGCACACTACGACATCGCAGGTGCGATGTCGGTGGGGTCAAATCGAAAGTGACGCACATCCGGCGTCACTTGCGATGTCGTAGTGTGAAAATCCTAGATGATACGATGAACGAGCGCAAAAGAGTCGTTATCGTATCATCGCTGCAGCCTCCGACATTTCCATAATGCCGATGCAGGGACAGGTGCGATGTTGTTCCTTGCTCCTGCGGCAGCACACATCGCTGTGTGTGAACCCGCAGGAGCGAGGAACTTCACCTTACCTGCCGCCGGCTGCAATGAGAAGGACGGAGGTGGGCGGGATGTTTACATCCTGCTCATCTCCGCCCCTCCACTTCAATTGGCCGCCTGCCGTGTGACGTCGCACGACCCGCCCCCTTAGGAAGGAGGCGGGTCGCCGGCCAGAGGGACGTCGCATGGCAGGTATGAGCGTGTGAAACTGCCGTAGCGATAATAATCGCTACGGCAGCTTTCACTAGATATTGCACGTGCGACGGGGGCGGGACTATCACTGCAGCATCGGTAACACATTGTTACCGATGTCGCAGCGTGCAAAGCCCGCCTAAGGGGCACTTTGCACACTGCGACATCGCAAGCAGATAGTCCCCGCCCCCGTCGCAGCTGTGATATCATGGTGATAGCTGCCGTAGCGAACATTATCGCCACGGCAGCTTCACATGCACTCACCTGCCCTGTGACGTCGCTCTGGCCGGCGAACCGCCTCCTTATTAAGGGGGCGGGTCGTGCGGCGTCATAGCAACGTCACACGGCAGGCGGCCAATAGAAGCAGAGGGGCGGAGATGAGCGGGACGTAAACATCCGGCCCACCTCCGTCCTTCCGCATAGCCGGCGTGAGCCGCAGGACGCAGGTAAGGTGATGTTCCTCGCTCCTGCGGCTTCACACACAGCGATGTGTGCTGCCACAGGAACGAGGAACAACATCGTAACATCGGTCCTTCCGAAATTATGGAAATGACCGACGCTACACCGATGATACGTTTTCGACGATTTTGCGCTTGTTAATCGTATCAAAAAGCATTTACACACTCCGATATCGACTGCGACGCCGGATGTGCGTCACTTTCGATTTGACCCCACTGACATAGCAGCTGCGATGTCGTAGTGTGCAAAGCCCGCCTTACATTGCGCATCGAATAGTCGCATAGTGGCGACCTATTCGTCGGATATTTGTGAAGCCGAATATTTGAGGTATTCGATCATCCCTAATAATTATGGCTTACAACCAATGAAAACCCAAAAGTCATTATCTCAGAAAATTAGATTATATAAGACCAACTGAAAAAATAATTTAATCTCAGAAATGTTGGCTTACTGAAAAGTATGTACAGTAAACACATTCAATATTTGGTCAGGGCTCCTTTTGTATGAATTACTGCATCAATGCAGCGTGGCATGGAGGCAATCAGCCTGTGGCACTGCTTAGGTGTTATGGAAGCTCAGGTTGCTTTGATAGCAGCCTTCAGCTCATCTACATTGTTGGGTCTGGTGTCTCTCATCTTCCTCTTGACAATACCCCATAGATTCTCTATGGGGTTTAGGTCAGGCGAGTTTGCTGGCCAATCAAGCACAGTGATACCGTGGTTATTAAACCAGGTTGTTACGAATTGGCGCTGCCATAGCCACAAGCTGCCTGCTGCAGTTCCAATTCTGCCCAGGCGCCGGCCGCCGTTTTTGGCCGTGCCTCGGGTTGTCCAGCTGGCTGCTTGCTCCTGCACATCTAAGTGTGGAGAGGCGGCTAGTGCGCATACGTGTGCCGATTTACCCCAGCCAGAGCCTAAGTCCAGTGTTTCGCCTAGTGAGAATGCTCAGCCTGATAGTGCCATTTCTGAGGCTCAAGGCCACTTTACACGCTGCGATAACGGTACAGATATCGCTAGCATGCGTACCCGCCCCCATCGGTTGTGCGACACGGGCAAATCGCTGCCCGTGGCACACAACATCGCCCGGTCCCGGCACACTACTTACCTGCTTTGCGACGTCGCTGTGACTGGCGAACGGCCTCCTTTCTAAGGGGACGGTCCGTGAGGCGTCACAGCGACGTCACTAAGCGGCCGCCCAATCAAAGCGGAGGGGCGGAGATGAGCGGGACGTAACATCACGCCCACCTCCTTCCTTCCGCATTGCAGGCGGCGGCAGGTAAGGTGAGGTTACTCGTTCCTGCGGCGTCACACGGAGCGATGTGTCCTGCTGCAGGAGCGACGAACTACATCGTACACGCTGCAGCAGCGATACTTGAGAAGGGACCCCCATGTCACCGAAGAGCGATTTTGAACGTTTTTGCGACGATTCAAAATCGCTCATAGGTGTCACACACAACAACATCGCTAATGCGGCCGGAAGTGCATCACAAATTCCGTGACCCCAATGACATCGCATTAGCGATGTCGTAGCGTGTAAAGCGGCCTTCAGTCCTCAGTTCAGGCTACTGAGCATGCTCCTACACTTACTGCGAAAAGCCTATTTGCACAAGTACTTGGACTTCGTGCCATGTCTAAAGGGTACTTTACACGCTGCGATATCGGTACCGATATCGCTAGCGAGCGTACCCACCCCCGTCAGTTGTGCGACACAGGCATATCGCTGCCCATGGTGCACAACATCGCTAACACCCATCACACGGACTTGCCTTCCCTGCGACGTCGCTCTGGCCGGCGATCCGCCTCCTTTCTAAGGGGGCGGTTCGTGCGGCGTCACAGCTACGTCACATGGCAGCCGTTCAATAGCAGAGGAGGGGCAGAGATGAGCGGCCGTAACATGCCGCCCACCTCCTTCTTTCCGATGGACTCCAGTAAGGAGATGTTCGTCGTTCCTGCGGTGTCACACATAGCGATGTGTGCTGCCGCAGGAACGACAAACAACATCGTACCTGCAGCAACAACGAAATTAAGGAAATGAACGACGTGTCAACGAGCAACGATTTTTCATGTTTTTGGGCTCATTGATCGACGCTCATTGGTGTCACACGCTGCGATGTCGCTAACGGTGCCGGATGTGTGTCACTAACGACGTGACCCCGACGATATATCGTTAGCGATGTCGCAGCGTGTAAAGCACCCTTAAGTCCTGTGTTGTGCCTACTGAGCATGCTCAGGCAGATAGTCTGATTTCTGAGACTGTTGTTCAGGCTACTGAGCATGCTCAGGCACTTAGTAAATCAGAGGCTAGGTTTGGTAAGGACCTCACTGGGTATGTCTGTGAGGTGGCAGGCCCTGATAGGGCAGAGAGCATTAGGTGTCCTGATGACGTGGCCACTCCGGACTGGCTCGCAGAGGCCCGCCCCTATGATCTGGCACTGCACCATTGGTCGTCAGACGATGACTGGTGAGGTGTGTGGGGCGTGGCTGCCATGAGGTCATCAGTGACGTGGCGGTTCCGGATAGGCTGCTGGTGATGTCTCTGATGATGTGGCACTCTGCAATTGGCCCTAGGAGGTGCCATTGTGGTCCACCCTGGGTTTGGGGCAGACCCAGGTTATAAAGGGGGCTGGAGACTACATGGAGGTGAGCAGTCTTGTCATTGCTTTGTGCACACCGCCATGCACTGAGTCTCTTTGCGGCCATAACCATTAGTTCTGGAAGTGGTAGGTAGGGTTAGGCGAACGGTGCCTGTCACGCCAAGATTTGTGGCTCGGCACATCAGGGTCAGGCGCCGTGCTTCCCTCCTGCTGTTCCAGTCTTTCTGCAGCAGCCCAGTGACGTTAACTGGGCTGCGGCTGCTGCCCACCTGTTCGGTTGTACCCCCCACGCGCACGGACAGCATACCCCAGGACCCCTGTGGGGTTAACAGGGAGTTCCTGGGCTGGGTGTGTGGCCGCTGTTATCCTCTTCAGCTTCCCAGTCAACGCTACTGGTGTGACCACCTGGTCTGACGTGTCCTTCACACACGTGGCCAGTCGAGAGGTGACCAGAAATGCTAATCGGAGGACCACTCGGCCTGACGTGACCTACACACGTGGCCGACAGGACGCTTTTGCGGCGGTCTTCGGTCAACGCTACCTGATCACTGTGGAGACACGGGGCTCAGTGGGTGCTCTCGTCCACTAAAACCCGCCGCCTTTAGAAAGACAGCGTGGCTCAGGGCTCATCCCAACTGAACGCCGGCCTCCTTAACCGTGGGTGTAACACTACTCAGACAACACAGGGTGAGGGAACCACAATAATTAGACTTTATTGGATCCCCAAACAATTAACGGCACATAACACATAGCCAGCAAAACACAAATGTAACAGGCAACAGAGTCTCACCCTTCCGCTGGCTCACCAGGGATTAGAATGTCCGGGCCTCCTAGCTTCCAGGGCCGCTTACTCTAATCCAGCAGCACCCCGCTTTCGGCGGGCACCCACCGAGATAGGAATAGCGCCAGATTTAGGAAGCTGTGTGAGGTCTGTAAAGTCTGTAGCCAGGTGACCGGATTGTCCCAACCTGAGTGTCCTCCTTAGGTAGTCCTGATATGATGTTACAATCCTGGCAGCCGGAGTCGAAATCCCTAGGCTGTGGATATGGTCTCCAACCGGAACCGGAGTCCCTAGATTGAAGCCATAAGATGTCCTGATCCTCTAGTCAGCTCCAAAGAGCTTAGACTGGATCCATCAACCACCTGGTGGCTTAAAGAAGTCCCTTTTATAGCCACAGCCTTCCACTTAGATACACTGCGTCCTCATCGATTGGTTGGACAAGATTGCCTCTCCCATTGGATGAATCTCAAGTTGCATGGACAATGTTAATCCAAATGAGGTCTACAGAAAGACTGAAGATATCTACATGGAGTCTGCAAGTCACAGACTAGACAATGGCTACTAAGGTAATTTACATTAGATTAGCAATACACAACTACATTACAATGAATGCTCCGAAGGGTCTGGTTCCAAACAATAGTTAAGCAAACATGAGTTACCACACAGTAGAACAATACATCTGGCTGAATTTTAAGAAACTTTAACCCATGAGAGTCCATGTCGTCACAATCACCACCCAGCCTGACGTGTTCCCTGCACATGTGGTCGGTGTAGCACCAGGTACACCAAAACGCTAACTGAGTAGTCATCCGGTCTGACGTGTCCCTACACCGGCTCCCAGGTCTCCACTGAGCCATGCTGCTCTGTATTCTCTGCCTAACCTTCGGGTTGCCTGCAGCTCCTTTGTCATCTTGAGCATGGTGGGCCCCGACTGGCGATTGGGATATTTACCACCTTATCCTGATCTGCCAGTCCCCCCGTAACACAGGTACTGGTATTTTTGGCAGTGTGGACAGGTGCCAGGTCCTGCTGGAAAATGAAATTTACATCTCCAAAAAGCTTGTCGGCAGAGGGAAGCATGAAGTGTCATAAAATTTCCTGGTAGATGGCTGCGCTGACTTTGGTCTTGATAAAACACAGTGGACCTACACCAGCAGATGACATGGCTCTCCAAACCATCACTGATTGTGGAAACTTCACATTAGACCACAAGCAGCTTGGATTCTGTGCCTCAGGACTTTTCCTCCAGACTCTGGGACCTTGATTTCCAAATGAAATGCAAAATTTACTTTAATCTGAAACCAACACTTTGGATTACTGAGCAACAGTCAAGGTCTTTTTCTCCTTGGCCCAGGTAGAACGCTTCTAGCATTGTCTATTGATCATGAGTGGCTTGATACAAGGAATGCGACACTTGTAGACTATGTCCTGGATAAGTCTGTGTGTGATGGCTCTTCAGGCGCTGACTAAACGCAGCTGTCCAGTCCTTGTGAATCTCCCCCAAATTTTTGAATGGCCTTTTTATAACAATGCTATCAAAGCTGCGGTTATCACAGTTGCTTGTGCTCCTTTTTCTACCACACTTTTTCCTTCCATTCAACTTTCCATTAATATGTTTGGATACAGCACTCTGAACAGCCAGCTTTTTTTTTTTTTAGCAATGACCTTTTGTGGCTTGCCCTCCTTGTGGCGTGTGTCAATGACTTCCTTATGGACATCTGTTAAATCAGCTTTCTTCTCCATGATTGTGTAGCCTACTGAACCAGACTAAAGGTGATGTCACACATAGCAGTGACGTCATTATCGTCATCGCTAAGTCACCATTTTCTGTGACGTAGCAGCGACGTCCCGTCGCTGTTGCTGTGTGTGACATCCAGCAACAACCTGGCCCCTGCTGTGAGGTCGCCGGTCGTTGCTGAATGTCCTGCTTCGTTTTTTGGACGGGGCTCTCCCGCTGTGAAGCACACATCGCTGTATGTGACAGAGAGAGCGACGAACTGAAGCGAGCAGGGAGCCGGCGTCTGGCAGCCTGCGGTAAGCTGTAACCACGGTAAACATCGGGTAACCAAGAAGCCCTTTCCTTGGTTACCCGAAATTTACCTTAGTTACTAGCGTCCGCCACTCTCACGCTGCCAGTGCCAGGTCCCTGATCCCTGCATACGTAGCTGGAGTACACATCGGGTAATTAACCCGATGTGTACTCTGGCTAGGAGTGCAGGGAGCCAGCGCTAAGCGGTGTGCTCTCACGCTGCCAGTGCCGGCTCCCTGCACACGTAGCTGGAGTACATATAGGGTAATTAACCCGATGTGTACTCTGGCTAGGAGTGCAGGGAACAGGAAGCCGGCACTGGCAGCGTGAGAGCGGCGGACGCTAGTAACTAAGGTAAATATCGGGTAACTAAGAGAAGTGCTTTCCTTGGTTACCCGATATTTACCTTCGTTACGCTTCCACACGTCACTGCTGGCTGGGGGCTGGTCGCTGGTGAGATCTGCCTGTTTAACAGCTCACCAGCGACCATGTAACGACACAGCAGCGATCCTGATAAGGTCAGATCGCTGGTCGTGATCGCTGCTGCGTCGCTATGTGTGACACCACCTTTAAGGACCATTTTAAAAGCTTAGGAAGCCTATTCAGGTGTTTTGTGGTAATTATTCTAATTTTCTGAGATAATGACTTTTGGGTTTTCATTGGTTGTAAACCATAATCATCAACATTAACAGAAATAAACACTTGAAATAGATCACTCTGTTTGCAATGACTCTATATAATGTCTTTCCTTTTTGTATTGAATTACTGAAATAAATTTAAATTTTTGGTGATATTTTCATTTATTGAGAAGCACTTGCAATTTACCTGTGAAACAAGAAGGGAGAAGTCATCCGAAATTAAACCCTGATGGATAATAAGAACTAATTGACGGATACCATTCCTACAAAATAACCAACTATATAAATATCAAAGCAAATGCAATCTACAAATATAAACCTTTATTTAGTATGAGATATAGTTCATTAAGAGGATATTAAAACCACATACAGTAAATAAACACACTGGACATGATTAAAATCAAAATCGCAGATCAGAGGAGTAAGGGATCGGCAAAATAGTACCAATTAGAAACTGAGGCATCAATTCAGACAGGTCTTTAAAGTATGACTGTTGGATGGGAGCCTTGAGAACCTACTTACCTCCCAATATTTCTACCTTCTCCTTTTATTAGCCAGACCTGTCTGACATTTTGTGGGTGAGATTGATCCAGCAAAGCTAATAAAAAGAGAGGAGCTTGAAATGCAGAGAGGTGAAAAGATTCACAGGGCTCCCGTCCAATGGTCACTAATTACTGAGCTAACTGATGGACCCAAGTCCTGTGAATCAATTTTTCCATTTCCAATTACAGTGCTGGCCAAAATTATTGGCACCCCTGCAATTCTGTCAGATAATACTCAGTTTATTCTTGAAAATGATTGCAATCACAAATCCTTTGGTATTATTATCTTCACTTATTTTGCTTGCAATGAAAAAACACAAGAGAATGAAACAAAAATCAAATCATTGATCATTTCACACAAAACTCCAAAAATGGGCCAGACAAAAGTATTGGCAACCTTAGCCTAATACTTGGTTGCACAACCTTTAGCCAAAATAACTGCGAACAACCGCTTCCGGTAACCATCAATGAGTTTCTTACAATGCTCTGCTGGAATTTTAGACCATTCTTCTTTGGCAAACTTCTCCAGGTCCCTGAGATTTGAAGGGTGCCTTCTCCAAACTGCCATTTTGAGATCTCTCCACAGGTGTTCTATGGGATTTAGGTCTGGACTCATTGCTGACCACTTTAGTGGTCTCCAGTACTTTCTCTCAAACCATTTTCTACTGCTTTTTGAAGTGTGTTTTGGGTCATTGTCCTGCTGGGCCCTAAATTATGCTGCAAAATTTGTTGGTAGTCTTCAGACTTCATAATGCCATGCACACGGTCAAGCAGTCCAGTGCCAGAGGCAGCAAAGCAACCCCAAAACATCAGGGAACCTCCGCCATGTTTGACAGTAGGGACTGTTTTCTTTTCTTTGAATGCCTCTTTTCTTCCTGTTTTATTTCTCAAAAAGCTCTACTTTTGTCTCATCTGACCAGAGAACATTCTTCCAAAACGTTTTAGGCTCTCTCAGGTGAGTTTTGGCAAACTCCAGCCTAGCTTTTTATGTCTCGGGGTAAGAAGTGGGGTCTTCCTGGGTATCCTACCATACAGTCCCTTTTCATTCAGACGCCGACGGATAGTACGGGTTGACACTCTTGTACCCTCGGACTGCAGTGCAGCTTGAACTTGTTTGGATGTTAGCTTGCGTTGAAATCTCTCGTCAAATTTTCTTTTCCTTCCACATCGAGGGAGGTTAGCCACAGTGCCATGGGCTTTAAACGTCTTGATGACACTGCGCACCGTAGACACAGGAACTTTCAGGTCTTTGGAGATGGACTTGTAGCCTTGAGATTGCTCATACTTCCTCACAATTTGGATTCTAAAGTCCTCAGACAGTTCTTTGGTCTTCTTTCTTTTCTCCATTCTCAATGTGGTACACACAAGGACACAGGACAGAGGTTGAGTCAACTTTAATCCATGTCAACTGGCTGCAAGTATGATTTGGTTATTGCCAACACCTGTTAGGTACCACAGGTAAGTTACAGGTGCTGTTAATTACACAAATTAGAGAAGCATCACATGATTTTTCAAACAGTGCCAATACTTTTGTCCACCCCCTTTTTTATGTTTGGTGTGGAATTATATCCAATTTGGCTTTGACAATTTTTTTTATTTTTTTTCATTGAAGACAAATGAGGATAATAATACCAAAGAATTTGTGATTGCAATCATTTTCAAGAATAAACTGAGTATTATTTGTCAGAATTGCAAGGGTGCCAATACTTTTGGCCAGCACTGTAGGTCTTCTTTGCTGATCCTCTGCTCTTCTGGTAATCATTGATAACAAATTGTAACATAGATTGTCCAATGCTTCTCTAATCCACTTGATCTGACATCCGGCTTTGGGAGACTACTTTTACTGTACATGATCAGAGTTGTAAAGAAAACCATTTGACTCTTATCCACTGTCGTATTGTCAATGGCAGCATCATATGGCTGTTATGAATCCTGTGATGCAGGGGTTAGGAAGAAAGCCTAGCGCTGAATAGCCCTGCCCATAATCTCAATAATGCTGTCTGCATCTGGGTCATTCCATGGTAAGTTACATTCACAAGCCAAAACTGAGTTAATAACGGCTTCAGACTGTTCTTAGAAGGCAGGCACAAAATGAGTGAATGTATATTGTACATTGAACTATTCTCAATAGATTTCAACATGTATTGTTGAAAAATCAAACTAAATTAAATACAAAATAAGAATTATTCTTACCGTTAATTCGGTTTCTAGGACCTTCCACGACAGCATAGGAGGTTGTCTCTACACGCCCTAATTGGGACAGGAAGCACAAAGAGGTTAAAAGGACCCTCCCACCTCCCATAGCCAGTGTCTTACAAAGAACTCATAGCATATGAGAAGTGCAACACATCCAGGAACATCGAGGATAAGGGAGGGAATTACGTGCTGTCGTGGAAGGTCCTAGAAACCGAATTAACGGTAAGAATAATTCTTATTTCTCTAGTCCCTTCCACGACAGCATAGGAGGAATACCAACAAATTGATACCTAGGGGGGGGGGACCACAGCCTGCAGGACTTCCTGCCAAACGCCAAATCCCTGTTGGAATCCAGATCCAAATGATGATGCTTCGTGAAAGTATGGAGGGAAGACCACGTAGCTGCCTTGCAGATCTGCTCAGGAGAAGCCCCTGCCCGTTCAGCCCAGGAGACAGAGGTAGCCCTGGTGGAGTGCGCCGTAAATCCGGTAGGCGGAGACAGACGCTGAGCGAGGTAGGCTTCACCAATGGCCCGCACAATCCAGTTGGCAACAATACTCTTATCCACCTACCTGCCCTTATTTTGACCAAAGGGCTGAATAAATAAGGTATGATCAATACGCCAAGGTGCAGGAAGATCCAGGTAGCGGAACACCGTCCGACGAACGTCCAAAGAATGGAACACTTCCTTCCCCGGAGTCTGAGGATGCAGACAGAAGGAAGGCAGGACGATGGACTGAGAACGGTGAAATCTGAAACCACCTTGGGAAGGAAGGAAGGGTCCAGCTGAAAGACAATGATGTCATCTCTGACGGTCAGGTAGCCACGAGAAAAGCAGTCTTGTGAGAGAGAGAACGGATGCTACAGGAGGACAGAGGCTCAAAGGGCGACAGAGTCCGGTAAGGACCACACTGAGATCCCAGCAAGGTGTCAGGATCCTCTGCCGAGGACAGAGCCCACTAGCGGACACCCTGAAACGGCAGGTCCAGCGACGATCTGCCAGAGCCGTGTCAAAGACTGCACTGAGCGCAGAGATCTGCACCTTCAGGGTGCTGGGCCGAAGGCCTAAGTCCAATCCACTCTGGAGGAAGTCGAGAATCTGCGCAATGTTAGGCCGGAGCGGGTCAGGAGGCCGAGAACCACACCAGGAGGAAAATCTCATCCAGATTTTAGTGAAAATACTATTAGTCACTGGTTTACAGTTCTTCTGTAGAGTAGCCACGACCTTGTCAGAAAGTCCTTGGGCCTTCAGTGCCCGGGCCTCAGAAGCCAGGCAGCCAACTGGAGTTTCTGGGGGACCGGATGGAATATCGGATCCTGAGACAGGAAAGTGGGGTCTGAACCCAGGAGGACCGGTCCGTCGATTCTGAGAGTCAGGATCAGGCTGTACCAACTCCGCCGCGGCCACAGAGGAGCTACCAGGATGGTCGTGGCTCCGTCGTCCCTGATCTTCCTCAGGGTTCGTGCGAGAAGAGGAATAGGCGGGAAGGCGTAGGCGAGGCAAAAAAAGAGAATTTTGTTTACTTACCGTAAATTCTTTTTCTTATAGTTCCGACATGGGAGACCCAAACCATGGGTGTATAGCTTCTGCCTCCGGAGGACACACAAAGTACTACACTCAAACGTGTAGCTCCTCCCTCCGGGCTATATACACCCCCTGGATGACAATCTAACCAGTTCAGTGCAAAAGCTGAAGGAGGACATCCACCCATAAGTAGAGATAGAGTAAAACTCGGAAAAACCGGAACTCTGTCTACAACAACAGCCGGTGAAAACACACGGAACAACAACTGCCAACAGGCAGGGTGCTGGGTCTCCCATGTCGGAACTATAAGAAAAAGAATTTACGGTAAGTAAACAAAATTCTCTTTTTCTTTATCGTTCCTTATGGGAGACCCAAACCATGGGACGTCTCAAAGCAGTCCATGGGTGGGAAATAAACCAAACTGAGAAGTAGGCAAAACCTAACTTCACAAATGGGCGACAGCCGCCTGAAGGATGCGTCTGCCCAAGCTCGCATCTGCCGAAGCATGAGCATGCACTTGGTAGTGCTTCGAAAAAGTGTGCAGACTGGACCAAGTGGCAGCCTGACAAACCTGCTGAGCCGTAGCCTGGTGCCTGAAAGCCCAGGAGGCACCGACAGCTCTGGTCGAGTGCGCCTTAATCCCTGGCGGTGGGGGCACCTGAGAACACTGGTAGGCATCGGCGATAGCCGACCTAATCCAACGAGCTAGGGTCGGTTTAGAAGCAGAGAGACCCTTGCGCTGACCCGTGGTTAGCACAAAAAGTGAGGTGCACCGCCGAAAAACGGCGGTGCGTGACACATAGATTCGGAGCGCCCGCACCAAATCCAAGGAATGCAACGCCTTCTCAAAGCGATGCACAGGGGCCGGACAAAGGGAAGGCAATGAAATGTCCTGGTTAAGGTGGAAAGAAGACACCACCTTAGGGAGAAAATCCGGAGTCGGACGAAGAACCACCTTGTCTTGGTGAAACACCAAAAAGGGTGACTCCGAAGAGAGCGCAGCCAAATCAGAAACTCTCCTGAGAGAAGTTATGGCTACTAGAAAAACGACTTTCTGTGAAAGTCTAAACAAAGGAACCTCCCTAAGAGGCTCAAAGGGGGGTTTCTGTAAGGCCGTGAGGACCAGATTAAGGTCCCAGGGATCCAAGGGCCTCCGATAAGGAGGAATGATGTGAGATGCGCCCTGCATGAAGGTGCGCACCTGAGCCAGTCGGGCGATACGCCGCTGGAATAATACCGACAGAGCCGACACCTGTCCCTTGAGGGAATTGAGGGACAGTCCTAGCTGTAGACCGGACTGTAGAAAAGACAGGATGGTCGGCAAGGAGAAGGGCCAAGGAGCATGGTCGGAAGAGCGACACCAGGACAGGAAAATCCTCCAAGTCCTGTGGTAAATCTTGGCCGAAGAAGACTTCCGAGCCTGAGTCATAGTGGAGATGACCTCAGAGGGAATGCCTGAAGCCGTCAGGATCCAGGACTCAAGAGCCATGCCGTCAATCTGAGAGCCGCAGAATTCTGGCGGAAAAACGGACCTTGAGAGAGAAGGTCTGGGCGGTCCGGGAGATGCCACGGCACCTCTACGGACAGACGGAGCAGGTCTGGGTACCAAGCTCGCCTGGGCCAGTCCGGAGCAATGATTATGACTCGACGGCCCTCCATTCTGATCTTGCGCAGAACTCTGGGCAAGAGAGCTAGAGGGGGAAACACATAGGCCAGACGGAACTGGGACCAATTCTGAACCAGCGCGTCCGCTGCGAAGGCCTGAGGATCGTGGGAGCGAGCCACGTAAACCGGAACCTTGTTGTTGTGCCGGGATGCCATTAGATCCACTTCCGGAGTGCCCCACTTGCGGCAGATTGACCTTAACACTGCCGGATGCAGGGCCCACTCGCCGCTGTCCACGGTTTGACGGCTGAGATAATCGGCCTCCCAGTTTTCTACGCCTGGGATGTGGACTGCTGATATGGTGGACTTGGAGTCCTCCGTCCACTGGAGGATTCGTTGAACCTCCAACATCGCCAGGCGGCTGCGAGTCCCGCCCTGGTGATTGATGTAGGCAACCGCTGTCGCGTTGTCCGACTGGACTCGAATGTGCCTGCCCGCCAACAGGTGGTGAAAGGCTAGGAGAGCTAGAAACACAGCTCTGATTTCCAGCACATTGATCGAGAGGGCTGATTCGGACGGAGTCCAAGTGCCCTGTGCTCGGTGATGGAGAAATACTGCTCCCCAACCGGAGAGGCTGGCATCCGTGGTGAGAATCACCCAGGACGGAGTCAGGAAGGAGCGTCCCTGTGACAGAGAGAGGGGCCGAAGCCACCACTGAAGAGAGCTCCTGGTCTGTGGCGACAGAGCCACCACCTGTGCAAGGAAGAGGTCCGCTTGTCCCAACAGCGGAGAATGTCCAGCTGCAGGGGACGCAGATGGAACTGGGCAAAGGGAACCGCTTCCATTGACGCCACCATCTGACCCAGCACCTGCATAAGGTGCCTGATGGAATGACGGCGGTGCCTCAGCAGAGAGCGCACCGCCAGATGAAGGGACTGCTGTTTGACTAAGGGCAACTTCACAAGTGCCGGCAGAGTCTCGAATTGCATCCCTAGGTACAGAAGTCCCTGGGTCGGGGTCAGAGTGGACTTGGGCAGGTTGACAAGCCACCCGAACTGAACGAGCGTGGCGAGAGTGAGCGAGACACTCCGCTGGCAGTCTGCACTGGATGAGGCCTTGACTAGAAGGTCGTCCAGGTAGGGGATCACTGCCAACCCCTAGAGGTGCAAGACCGCAACCACTGCTGCCATGACCTTGGTGAAAACACGAGGGGCCGTGGCTAACCCGAAGGGGAGAGCCACGAATTGGAAATGTTCCTCTCCGACTGCAAAGCGTAGCCAACGCTGGTGTGAAACCGCAATAGGCACATGCAGATAGGCATCTCTGATGTCTATGGATGCTAGAAAATCTCCTTGGGTCATTGAGGCAATGACCGATCTCAGAGATTCCATGCGAAAGCGCCGCACCTGAACATGCTTGTTGAGAAGCTTGAGATCCAGGATGGGCCGGAAGGAACCATCCTTCTTGGGGACTAGAAAGAGGTTTGAGTAGAAACCTCTGAACCGTTCCCGGGCGGGAACCGGAACAATTACACCGTTGGCCTGCAAGGATGCCACGGCCTGAGAGAAGGCGGCGGCTTTGGAGCAGGGGGGGGTGGACAGAAAAAATCTGTTTGGCAGGCTGGAAGAAAATTCTATCCTGTAGCCATGGGAGATGATATCCCGCCCCCACTGATCGGAGACGTGTTGAAACCACACGTCGCCAAAGTGGGAGAGCCTGCCACCGACCAAGGACGTTGCTGGCGCAGCCAGATAGTCAAGAGGAGGCTGCCTTAGTGGCAGCGGCTCCTCCGGGCTTCTGAGGACGCGGCCTCGCGCGCCAGTTGGGTTTACGATCCTTGGCTGCGGTAGTGGACGAGGCCTAGGGCTTAGAGGATGACCAGTTAGAGGAACGAAAGGAACGAAACCTCGATTGGTTCCTGCCCTGGACAGGTTTCCTGGTTTTAGTTTGTGGCAAGGAAGTACTCTTCCCGCCAGTAGCTTCTTTAATTATTTCATCCAGTTGTTCACCAAACAGCCGGGACCCTGAAAAAGGGAGCCCCGCAAGGTACTTCTTAGAAGAAGCGTCTGCTTTCCACTCTCGAAGCCACAAGATCCTGCGGATCGCGAGAGAGTTAGCGGAGGCCACCGCGGAGCGGTGAGAAGCCTCCAGAATGGCAGACATGGCGTAGGATGAAAAAGCCGAAGCTTGGGAAGTTAAGGCATCCATCTCAGGTATAGAGTCCCTGGCGAGGGAATGTATCTCCGCCAGAGAGGCAGAGACTGCCTTAAGAGCCCACACTGCCGCAAAAGACGGGGAGAACGAGACTCCTGCCGCCTCATATACAGACTTGGCCAGAAGGTCAACCTGGCGGTCAGTGGGATCCTTAAGAGAGGTGCCATCGGCCACAGCTACGACTGTCCGGGCTGAGATTCTAGACACCGGAGGGTCTACCTTTGGGGACTGAGCCCACTCCTTAACCACCTCTGGTGGAAAGGGAAAACGGTCATCAGAACTACGCTTCGGAAAGCGTTTGTCAGGACAGGCCCTGGGCTTGGTGACAGTGGCCTGAAAACTGGAGTGGTTAAAAAACGTACTCCTAGCTTTCTTAGGTGAGTTAAACTGGTGTATCTCTACCAGAGAGGCTTGTTCCTCTGACACTGGTGGATTGAGGTTTAGTACGGAGTTAATGGATGCAATCAAGTCACTAACATCCGCATCACCCTCAGATAAAATCAATGGGATACATAGAGGTAGCGTCCGAGCCCACAGTAAAAGCATCCTCCTCGCCCTGCATCTCGGCTCGTGAATCAGAGCCGTGGGACGAGGAAGGAGAAGGGTCCCTGCGTCTCCGTTTAGGAGGACGGTGTCCTAGAACATGCTCTGAGAGCTCTGCAGAGCTCGGAGCAGCAGAGGCGCCCTGAGAAGGGGGCTGATGCATGGTCAGCAGAGTCCGGGACAGCTGTCCCATGGAATCGGCAAAAGACTGGGAAATAGCTCTGGAAAACGATGCTACCCAAGCCGGGGGATCAGCCACCTGGGCTGGAGCGGTCGGAGGAGCCCCTGAGGAGGCTCCAGGCTGAGACACAACCATATTAGAGCAGGCATCACAATGTGGGTATGTGCTTGGCTCTGGCAGAATGAGCTTACATGCAGTGCATATAGCGTACAGCTTTGCAGCCTTGCTCCTAGTGAGAGACATGCTGCTGAGGTGGAAGCTCTGCAGTAAGAATACACTCCTGTAGAATGTCCCCTGAGAGTGTATAATAAAGTCCACAACCAGAGGTTGTGGCTTACCAGATCGCTTTCTGTGTGCCCTCTGGATTCCACAGCTCGGACCCCCAGTGAAGCGTCAGCCTTCCTAGAATGCAGCAGCTGCAGCAGCCAGCGCCGATCAGAGAACGCTGAGAAAATGGCGCTGGAAGGAGGAAGGGGGGCGGGGACTAACCCCAGAGCGGGAAACCGGAGGGCCAAGGAGAGATACAGGGGAGGGAAACATCTCCTCAGAGAGGAGTGTCCTCCCCACTGCTGGACGGCCGGTGGGCGGCGCCACACTGTTCCCCTGTGTGAATGACATGCAGGGGAAGCTGAAACCGAAACTAGGCCCAAACTGAAGCCGGGGCCTAGATTTTAACATGCGGCCGACGAGCAGGCACCCTCGGCGCGGTTCTCAGGAAAAACCCCGAGAACCGGCCGGAATTTACAGTAAAGTCAAAAGACACACTCCCCCCTTAATAAAAGTACCCGGGACCCCTGAAAAACGTCTCAATACTTAGCTTTTGAGACGCAGGGCCAGTCCCTGAGGTGAGGGTTAAACGCTCCGTCCAGCAGGAACCTGACAGGGCTGCGGATGGAGACCGGTCTTCTGCAAGCAGAGAGGACCGTGACGGCTCCCACTTCGAACCAGAGCCTCTCAGAGGATGTTGAAGGAGCGCGGCATGTGAAGGCTCCAGCCTTATAAAGTCAACCTTAACAGCACCGCCGACACAGTGGGGTGAGAAGGGACATGCCGGGAGTCCAGACTGGACCCGCTTTTCTTCCATATCTTTAAAATCAAAATAAAAATGAAAAAAATCAGAGAATGCATGTGTGTGTGTGACCTCCTGAAACACAAAGCATTGAACTGGTTAGATTGTCATCCAGGGGGTTTATATAGCCCGGAGGGAGGAGCTACACGTTTGAGTGTAGTACTTTGTGTGTCCTCCGGAGGCAGAAGCTATACACCCATGGTTTGGGTCTCCCATAAGGAACGATAAAGAAAGGACAAATTGTGGCAGAAGGCGTTCACCCCCAACGCGTTGTCCCGAGGGTTCAGGGAGAAAAATGTTGCGACCTTGCGATTTCCTGCTGAAGCAAAGAGGTCTACCTCTGGAGTACCCCACCTTGCCACTAGAGAGCAGAACACTGCTTGGTCCAGACTCCACTCCCCTGGGTGAACATCCTGATGACTCAGGAAGTCTGCTTGAAGGTTTAGGGATCCTTGTAGATGGACTGCAGAAAGGGATAGCAGGGACTGTCCTGCCCAGTGGAAGATCCGGGAGGACACGGACTTCAGGGCGCCTGACCTAGTACTGCCCTGATGGCGGAGATGTGCCACTGTGGAGACATTGTCCTAGTAGACCAGGACGTGAGTGTCCCGGACGAGATCCTGGGCAGCGAGGAGGGTTTCTCCGACCGCCCTGAGTTCCCGGTAGTTGGAGGACTGGGTGCCGACATAAGGGCTCCAGCCCCCCTGAAACGGAGAGTTTGCCACCATAGCCCCCCAGCCCCTCTAGCTGGCATCGGATGCCAGTGTAACCAGGGGTGACCGGGTCCAGGCAACCCCTACCATCAGGTTGTTGGGACACACCAGAGAAGGGATGAGGAGACGGGTGCCGAGAGGCGAAACCGGTGTTCAGGGAGGAAGGGAGCCCGACCCAATGAACCAGGATACGATCCCGTAGACAACGAGAGTGGGCCGGAGCCCACAAGACTGAGGGAATGCAGGACGTTATAGAACCCAGGGCCGATATAGCGCCTCGAAAGGTCGGGCGCGCTTGTCTGAAGTGTCGAGAGTTTGGCCAGCAGCGTCAATCTGTGATCCTCTGGGGGAAGGATGCCTGTCTGGTTGAGGCCAACCCTGCAAAACGGAGGAAGGTGACCACCTCAGCCATGATCTTTGAAAAGAGTCTTGGAGCCGAGGAGAACCCGAAGGGAAGTACCTGTAATTGGAAATGAAGCATGTCCCCTCCGTGCAGAACCGCAATTTTGAGGTACTGCCTGAGACAAGGATGGAAGGGCACATGGAACTAGGCGTCCCTCAGGGCTATCGAGGCCAACAGGTGGTGGAGAAGGAGCAGGGGAACAACAGATTTCACAGACTCCATTCTTGAAACGTCGTTATCTGACCCGCTGGTTTGAGACGCTTCAGATTGATGATAATCCGGACGTCTCCAGATGGTGTTTTAACAAGGAAGAGACGGAGTAGTGACCTACCCCTACTTCCTGACTCGGGACTGAGGAAACGACCCCCGAATGGATTAACTCCCGAATCATCAAGCACAGGAGATCCTGAGAACCCTGTGACGACAGGGCTGTGACTCGGAGGCCTGGTGGGGGGGGGGGGAGGAGTCTACCAATAGACCCTCTGAGACGAGCTTGTAGATCCCATGGGCAGGCGGTGAAGGCCCGCCACTGGGGAAGAAAGGCAGAGAGCCGTCCCCCCACCCGAGCCGACTCACTGTTTGTCATGCTGAGGACTTTGTGGATGGGAAGGGATGAGAAGATTACTCCCCCTACCCTAAGGGTAGCTCTTTCCCCTTGGGCTGGGAGGCCCGAGGCATCGAGGGACGAAAGGACCGTTGCCTGTAGGGTGTCGGATCCGGCAGGCCTGAGGATCAGTCGCCTTGTCCAGAATATCATCCAGGGCAGGCCCAACCCTAAGTACCCCTTAAACGGAAGGGAGCAAGCCTCAGTGTGGAAGTAGAGTCCCCACTCCAAGCCTTAGCCTAGAGCTCGTCTGTCCGAGTTAGAAAAGACTGAGGTCCTGGCAGCCAGGCGGACCGACTACACAGAGGTATCTGCCAAACTAGTAGCCTTCCTAAGTAAGGGAAGGGATTCCAGTAACTCATCCCTAGGAGTACCCCAGGAATATGAGCCTCCACTGGTCGAGCCTCCGAAGGAGGGACAGGGGGACCTAAGCGGAGGCAATATGGGTCCGAATGGGAGAAGACGAAGCCTCCCAGGACTTCTTCATGAGACTCCTGACCTACCTATCAGATCCCTAAGCTGGGAATCGGCCGCAAGGGGGAGCGCTGTTTGTATAGCGACCTTGGCCACCTGCATGGGAATCTCCCAAAGCAACCCAGAACTCTCCAGGGGAATCTGTGTCAGAGGACACTCCGGAAAGCTCCTCAGGGAAATCCCATTCCAGAGAGAAGATCCAGGACAGTAGCATGGACAGGAAACCCCATTGCCCAGTGGTTTTCAGGTCCGCGAACATTTCACCCTGAACAGAGGGGAGGACCTACTCATCCTCCAACCCCATAGTGCTCCCAACTCCTCCATTAATATCCCCCAATCATCTGAGGGAAAAAGAAAAGACCGGTCAGGCCTCCCGGAGGAAAAACCTTTATCGGGACCCACCGAGGCGGAATCAGCCTCAGGATCAGACGACTGGAGGTCTCTTTTTTGTGGCAGAAGGGTCAGCAGCAGGGAGGGAGGCTAGTGAGGCCTGAATCTCCTGTATCATCATGGACCGCAGCTTGGCACAAGGGACGGTGTTCAGCCTTAATAAGCTATACACACGATGCCTGCCCTCTCCACTCAATGGAAACAGAGAGGCGTTATCAGAGACCAGGCAGCCAGCCCCTGCCCTGATACAGCAATATCCAGGAGCGTCCACTGGGATTCAACTCCCAAGCTCACACACCCAAGGCCATCAGCTACCAGTAGCCCATGGAAGGGACATACGTACACTGCTGGCAAAGTTTCTCTCAGCCTTGCACACTTGTCAGACTTGACACATATACCAGCAGGCACATCCTCCTGGAAACCAAAGACCAGAATGAGCCACCATGTCAGCCTGAAAACAGGCATAAGGGACCGTCCCACAGCCTCTTACTGAGGCAGGGGGAAACGCTGGGCTCTGCAGAAGCAGAGGAAGACATGGCAGTGCACACAGAAGAATCCTTACCGTGGTTCTGATGCCTTCAGGGCAGCCTTCCTGTGAAAAAGGCCTGCCCCCCCCAGCGACTGGTGACGTTCCCCGCCTCCCGCAGCAGGTCCCCGACAGGCCGTGGAAGCAACGGCGTGTCCGTCACGCTGCCTCTGCGACCGGAAGTGCCCATACCGGAAGGACTCAAGACCGGAAGTCCCGCCCGTGGCAGCACTTCCGGGTCGCACTGCAGCGTGCATACAGGAGGCGGCCGGCGGCTCAGGGAGGACGCCGGCCGGGAAGCTACACAGCCTGCATCACCCCAGAGGAGTTCCGGAAGGCTGGAGCAGCAGTCCCCCACAGAGTGAGGGAACAGTATGGGAGGAGAGGCGAAGGCCCGACCGATACTGCCCGGCTAAGGTAGGGGAAAAAAAAAAAATGCATACTGCAGTTCGCCGGCCACCACAGTATAGGAGAAAAACAAAAACCTCTCCATGCCCCATGGGGACAGGGAAGACACTGGCTATGGGAGGTGGGAGGGTCCTTTTAACCTCTTTGTGCTTCCTGTCCCAATTAGGGCATGGAGAGACAACCTCCTATGCTGTCGTGGAAGGGACTAGAGAAATACAATGTTATTACTTGGTAACTTACGTTTCTTTTTGTGTAAAGTAAGTTACCAAGTAATAACATTGTATTGTGTATTTAATTTGTATTGTTGAAAAATCAAACTGTGTAGAAATCTATTGAGAATAGTTCAATGTACAATATACATTCACTCATTTTTGTGGCTGCCTTCAAAGAACAGTCTGAAGCCATTATTAACTCAGTTTTTGGCTTGTGAATGTAACATAAGTTACCATGGAATGACCCATCTTCAGAACATAGGTACATTTACATACAATGGTGAAACAGGAGCTATCAGCTCATTGCTTCACCATTCAATCACTGCATATCAGTTGTAGCGCTGCAGCCGTGATTATTGTGTCTTCTGTGTGGAGCCTCAAGGTGGTGTCACACACAGCGACGACGACAACGACGTCTCTGCTACGTCACCATTTTCTGTGACGTTGCAGCGACGTCCCGTCGCTGTCGCTGTGTGTGACATCCAGCAACGAGCTGGCCCCTGCTGTGAGGTCGTTGCTCGTTGCTAAATGTCCTGCTTCATTTTTTCGTCGTCGCTCTTCCGCTGTGAAGCACACATCGCTGTGTGTGACAGCGAGAGAGCGACGAAATGAAGCGAGCAGGGAGCAGGAGCCGGCGGCTAGCAGCTGCGGAAAGCTGTAACCACTGTAAACATCGGGTAACCAAGGGAAGACCTTTCCCTGGTTACCCGATATTTACCTTCGTTACCAGCCTCCGCCGCTCTTGCTGCTAGTGCCGGCTCCTGCTCTGTGCACATGTAGCTGCAGTACGCATCGGGTAATTAACCCTATGTGTACTGTAGCTAGGAGAGCAAGGAGCCAGCGCTAAGCAGTGTGCGCGGCTCCCTGCTCTCTGCACTGTGACATGTAGCTGCAATACACATCGGGTTAATTAACCCGATGTGTACTGTAGCTAGGAGAGCAAGGAGCCAGCGCTAAGCAGTGTGCACGGCTCCCTGCTCTCTGCACTGTGACATGTAGCTGCAGTACACATCAGGTTAATTAACCCGATGTGTACTGTAGCTAGGAGAGCAAGGAGTCAGCGCTAAGCAGTGTGCGCGGCTCCCTGCTCTCTGCACATGTAGCGACGTTATGATCGCTGCTGCGTCGCTGTGTTTGACAGCTAAGCAGCGATCATAACAGCGACTTACAAGGTCGCTGTTACGTCACAGAAAATGGTGACGTAACAGCGATGTCGTTGTCGCTATGTGTGACACCAGCTTCAGTCCGCAAACAGCAAAGACTTGAGCAGTTCACCATAGAAACAAGTCTGGTTGATTTTCTTTTACTGTGTGCACATTTATGTGGAAATGGAAGAAAGACAGAAAATCATACTCGGGCTCACAGTAGTAGCCACATATTGTATTTGGAGGCACAGTAGGTGCAATATACTTTATTGGGAGACTAACGGTGGACTTATTAAAGGGACACAATTGGGGAATCACACTGTATTAGGGGAAAGTTGGTTGCGTCATACTGTATTGGGGACATAGTTGCTTTCCCTATATGACTCATATGATGCCTAGCAAGATGTGATTTTTGTGTGAAACGTTTCCCACATTTGGAACAAGAAAATGGCTTCTCCCCTTTGTGAATCATTTTTATGTCTAACAAGTGCAGATTTAGTAGAAAACTAATTTCCACATTTTGAACACAAAAATGGCTTCTCCCCTGTGTGAATTTTCTGATGTGAAACAAGTTCAGCTTTTTAAGAAAAACATTTCCCACATTATGAACAAGAAAATAACTTTTACCCTGTGTGAATTCGCTGATGTCTAACAATTGCAGCTTTTGTAGAACAACACTTCCCACATTCTGAACAAGAAAATTGCTTCTCTCCTGTGTGAATTTTATGATGTTTAAAAAGATATGATTTTGAAGAATACGATTTCCCACATTCTAAACACAAAAATGGCTTCTCCCCTGTATGAATTCTGTGATGTGAAACAAGTTCATCATTCCTAGAAAAACATTTACCACACACTGAACAAGAAAATGGCTTTTCCCCTGTGTGAAGTCTCAGATGTTGCACAACATGTGATTTAGTAGAAAAACATTTCCCACATTCTGAACAAGAAAATGGCTTCTCCCCTGTGTGAATTCTGAGATGTTGCACAATATGTGATTTAGTAGAAAAACATTTCCCACATTCTGAACAAGAAAATGGCTTTTCCCCTCTGTGAATTCTCAGATGTTGAGCAACATGTGATTTAGTGGAAAAACATTTCCCACATTCTGAACAAGAAAATGGCTTTTCCCCTGTGTGAATTCTCTGATGATTAACAAAATCAGCTTTTGTACTAAAACATTTACCACATTCTGAACATGAAAATAGCTTCTCCCCTGTGTGAATTCTCTGATGTAAAACAAGTTCATCTTTCCTATAAAAATATTTACCACATTCTGAACAAGAAAATGGCTTTTCCCCTGTGTGAATTCTCTGATGTCGAAGAACTTGTGCTTTAGTGGAAAACCATTTCCCACATTCTGAACACAAAAATGGCTTTTCCCCTGTGTGAATTCTCTGATGGGAAACAAGTTCAAATTTCCTAGAAAAACATTTCCCACATTCTGAACATGAAAATAGCTTTTCCCCTGTGTGAACTGTCTGATGTAAAACAAGTTCATCTTTCCTAGAAAAATATTTACCACATTCTGAACAAGAAAATGGCTTTTCTCCTGTGTGAATTCTCTGATGTCGAAGAACTTGTGCCTTAGTAGAAAACCATTTCCCACATTCTGAACACAAAAATGGCTTTTCCCCTGTGTGAATTTTTTTATGTGAAACAAGGTGAAGTTTTCTAGAAAAACATTTCCCACATTCTGTGCAAGAAAATGGCTTTTCCCCTGTGTGAATTTTTTTATGTGAAACAAGGTGAAGTTTTCTAGAAAAACATTTCCCACATTCTGTGCAAGAAAATGGCTTTTCGCCTGTGTGAATTCTCTGATGTCGAAGCACATGTGATTTAGTAGAAAAACATTTCCCACATTCTGAACATGAAAATGGCTTCTCCCCTGTGTGAATTCTCTGATGATTAACAATATCAGCTTTTGTAGCACAACATTTTCCACACTCTGAACAAGAAAAATATTTATCTCCTATGTGACTTCTCTGATGCTGAACAAGATGTGATTTAGTAGCGCAACATTTCCCACATTCTGAACAAGAAAATGACCTCTCCTCTGTGTGAATTCTCTGATGTATAATAAGTTTTGATTTCTTACTAAAACATTTACCACATTCTAAACATAAAAATGGTTTCTCCCTTATGGAAGCTATTTTACGTTCAACACCCCTTCTGTGACTTTCGTTTTGCATATTGGTCTTTGAAGCAGAAGAAAGGACCTTGGATTCAGATGTATTAGGTGTAATGCCACGTTCTTCACATGTATCTGTTGCAAAATCTGAAAATATCAGATGTCCTTCTGAGATCCTAGTACAGTTATCTGCCAAGAATAAAACAAATTATTATTTTTCAAAAACACTCCATTGGAATTTTATTAATTTATTATATACTTTATAACATTTCCTTACAAACTGTAATACAATTCAGTTATTAAAGGGAACTTATCACCAGGTTTTGGTCTTCTAAACTAAAACAACCACCTTAAGCAGCGCCTGTGCTGCATTCTATAAAAGGTGCATGTTACCACCCCTATAGACCCCACAAATACCTTTATAAAATCTACCACCATGAATGCAAATGTTCTGGTCCGATGGGCAGTCCTAATCTGTGCCTCTTGTCCTTCCTTTCACCATCCCCTTGTGCTGATTAACGTGGATGATGCCTCTTGCGCTATCCACGTAGGTGTGCAAAATCTCGTCCCTGCGCAGACATATTCCCTACTCACGCAGGCATACTTCCCTCTGCCATATTGCAGGCAGAGTCGGGCAAAATCTTGCGCCTGCGCAGAGAACTCCCTATTTCTCTACTGTAATTTTCTTCTCTGAAAGTTTATATTCTGCCCTTCACAAATTGTTTCAAATTACCTGAGAAAACTCAGAAAGGAGTCTGTAATTAGTTGTATTATGTGATTTCAGCAAATTACATATACTCTCTGGAAGGTACGAGTATGTACCACAGCACATTGGAAGAGCATATTGATCATGTACACATAAGCCATTACCGTATTTTTCGGATGATAAGACGCACTCTAGTTTTAGAGGAGGAAAATGGGAAAATAAACTTTTAAGCAAAAAATGCGCTCATGACACACTGTTATGGGGCGAGGATCTGCTGCTGACACTGTTATGGGGGTAATGTCCCCAAATTCTCCACTAAGGTACCCCATCCTGATTAATACCCCTATCCTGATAAATACCTCCATCCTGGTATAGACCCATCCTGCTATATACCCCCATCCTGATAAATACCCCCATCCTGCTATATACCCTTATCCTGCTATATACCCTTATCCTGCTATATACCCTCATCCTGCTATATACCCCCCAACCTGGTATATGGCCTGTATCCTGTGGCACAGAAAAAAATAAATGTTTATACTCACCTTTCCTCACTCCAGCTGCATCACTCGTCTTCCTGTGTGTCAGCAGCAGCACCGCTGACCTATGTGGAGCTGGTTCACCGTTCCCTGCAGCATCGCAATGTCCTCCTGCCTGCCCGCCCGCTGATGTGTGTAGAGCTGTGCGCACAGCGATCACGTCATCGCTGTGCGCACGACTCTCCACACATCAGCGGGCCGGCAGACAGGAGGACATCGCGATGCTGCAGGAACAGTGACCAGTGAGTATACCGTACTTATTCACTGCCCTCCACGCTGATGATGATGCGTGAGGGGCAGTGAATATAGCCACACATGCTCACTCCAGGCTGTAGTTGCCAGGGGTGATCACGCGGGCCGGCTCTCCCACCCATCATCCCGCCCACCTGTCAGCACCGGCTTTAGCGCTGAGAGATGATGGACAGGAGGATGCATGCATATGAAATGAGTGCGCTCATGTGGTCACGGCAGGCGCTGCTACAGCCTACTCACCGCCGATGACCTGCTCCACGGGAGCACCCTCATTCCCCGCAGCCATGCCCTATATTCAGACTATAAGACGCAACATTTGGGGAGAAAAAAGTGCGTCTTATAGTCCGAAAAATACGGTACTTTGGAGAAAGTGTAAGGTTCTATATTATTGTTTAATTTAACTAACCAGTGGATATAGGAAAAAGAGAACAAGTCCTTTATATTCTTGTATATGTCATGCAAGCAAATAGAAACATTGCTCTTAAATATATGTGTTGGTGCACTTCTCAAACTTTTTGCAGCACGGTCCTCTGCCTGTCATGATTTCCAGTCCCTGGTTCTTTTGTACATTACTTAGCCTTAGTGGTTTTTAAAAGTTTGTGAACCTTTCAAAATGTTCTATTTTCTGCATAATTGTGATCTAAAACTACATCAAGACTTTCAGGCTAAAAGTAGATAAAGAGAAATACCAGATTTTTCAGACCATAAGACGCACTTTTTTCCCCCCAAATGTTGGGGGAAAGTTGGGGGTGCGTCTTATGGTCTGACTGTGGCTGCGGGGAATGAGGGTGCTGCAGTGGAGCGGGTCATCGGGGGCACGAGCAGGATGTAGCAGCCTGCCCTGACCACGTGGACCTGCTCATTTAATATGCACGCCCATCCTCCCACCCATCTCTCAGCGGTGAAGTCGGCGCTGACAGGTGGGCGGGAGGACGGGCAGGGATAAACAGTCGTCCCGCATGATCATTCCTGGCAACTGCAGCTTGGAGTGATCATGTGCGGCTGTATTCACTGCCCCCCGTACATAATCATCAGTGCGGGGGGCAGTGAATTAGTACAGATTACTCACCGTTCCCCTGCAGCATCGCTCCTCCTCCCGTCTGTCCGGTCAGCTGACTTGCGTGACTAGCGGCGCGCACAGCGATGTCATCACTGTGCGCACGTGTCCACACACAGCCGCCGGCACAGACCACCGGAGGACATCGCGATGCTGCAGGGGGACGGCTGCAGTCAGCGGCGCTGCCGCTGATATAGACGGTAAGAGGAGCGTTGCTGCAGGGAGTGAGGTGAGGTGAGTATGAACGTTTATTTTTTTTATGTGCCACAGGATGCGGCCATACACCAGAATGAGGGCATATAGCAGGATAGGGGTATATTATGACCAGCATGGGGAGTATATGAGCAGGATGAGGGTACATAGCAGCATGGGGAGTATATGAGCAGGATGAGAGTATATAGCAGGCTGGGGAGTATATGAGCAGGATGAGGGTATATAGCAGGCTGGGGAGTATATGAGCAGGCTGGGGAGTATATGAGCAGGATGAGGGTATATAGCAGGCTGGGGAGTATATGAGCAGGATGAGGGTATATAGCAGGCTGGGGAGTATATGAGCAGGATGAGGGTATATAGCAGGCTGGGGAGTATATGAGCAGCATGGGGAGTATATGAGCAGGATGAGGGCATATAGCAGGATAGGGGTATATTATGAGCAACATTGGGGAGTATATAGCAGGCTGGGGAGTATATGAGCAGGATGGGGAGTATATGAGGAGGATGAGGGTATATGAGCAGGCTGGGGAGTATATGAGCAGGCTGGGGAGTATATGAGCAGGCTGGGGAGTATATGAGCAGGCTGGGGAGTATATGAGCAGGCTGGGGAGTATATGAGCAGGCTGGGGAGTATATGAGCAGGCTGGAGAGTATATGAGCAGGCTGGAGAGTATATGAGCAGGCTAGGGAGTATATGAGCAGGCTGGGGAGTATATGAGCAGGCTGGGGAGTATATGAGCAGGCTGGGGAGTATATGAGCAGGCTGGGGAGTATATGAGCAGGCTGGGGAGTATATGAGCAGGCTGGGGAGTATATGAGCAGGCTGGGGAGTATATGAGCAGGCTGGGGAGTATATGAGCAGCCTGGGGAGTATATGAGCAGCCTGGGGAGTATATGAGCAGCCTGGGGAGTATATGAGCAGCCTGGGGAGTATATGAGCAGCCTGAGGAGTATATGAGCAGCCTGGGGAGTATATGAGCAGCCTGGGGAGTATATGAGCAGGACATTACCCCATAACAGTTTCAGCAGCAGATCCTCTCCCCATAAGTGTGTCATGACCACATATTTTGCTTAAAATATTATTTTACTATTTTCCTCCTCTAAAACCAGGGTGCGTCTTATGGTCAGGTGTGTCTTATAGTCCGAAAAATACGGTAAATCAAATCAATTAGTTAAAAAACTTAGGGTTTAATTATCATTAAATCAGGAAAATTAACCAATGTCATATTCCTGAGTGTCAAGTTCAGGTCTTTGACCTCACCATTCCCACACCTTAAACTTTGTTTTCCATTAACTATTCTTTTATAGAACAAATTATTTGATTTAGATAAGTCTTACTGAATGATGCAGTTCTCTTGATATTCTGCTGATGGACAGGTATCCTAACGTCTTCTTTTAGAATTTGCTTCTAAAATTTAAAACTTTGTTCCATCAATAATGGCAAGCCGTCCTGGCCCAAATGCAGGTAAACCGGCCCAAATAATGATAGTACCACCATTATGGAGCACAGCTGGTAAGAGATTTTTATACTGTGCTGTTCCTTCTCAACATAAATCTTCTCATTTAAACCTAAAAGCTTCACTTAGGTCTCATCTGTCTAATAAAACAAAGTTTCAATAGCCTTCGGGGTTGTCCAGGGACGGGCAGCAATGTTCTTTTGAAGAGCACTGGGTTTTTTCTTGCATTTATTTTCAATGTCTTAATGATGGTGCACATATGAATTTTAACGTTAAAGAAGTTGTCCAACCATAAACCCCAACGGATCCATCGCAGATTGTGGTAAAACTGATGCGACGGATCCGGTAAAAAATGGATCCGTTGTAGCAGCTTGTACCGAGAATCCAGCTATGGCCGCGGGTAACCTGAGTGATGTCACCGCAGACAGCGCGACTCACTTCAGTTGCTCCGTGGAGTTTAGAGCGAGCGGCGTTGTTCTACGGCAACTCCTGTCAGCTTCCGATGTAGCAGAGCTGAAAGCATCGTGGGACCTTGTGTGAATTACATCAGACCTGGAGGGGTATTTGGCGATTAATAAAGTGGTGAAAGAGGGTTTTTTTGTGTGTTTTATTTCAAATAAAGAATTTTTCTGTGTTTGTGTTTATTTACTTTCACTACAGTTTGGTGATGGGGGGGGGGTGTCTCATAGACGCCTGCCATCACTAAGCTAGGACTTGGTGGCAGCTATGGGCTGCCATTAACTCCTTATTACCCCAATTGCCATCGCACCAGAGCAATTCGGGATGAGCCTGGTAGAGTCCCAGGACTGTCGCATCTAATGGATGCGGAATTTCCGGGCAGCTGCTGGCTGATATTTTTAGGCTGGGGTGCTCCGCATAACATGGGGCTCCCCATCCTGAGAATACCAGCCCTCAGCCAAGTGGCTTTACCTTGGCTAGTATCAAAATTGGGGGACCGCACGCTGTTTTTTTTAATGATTTATTTTACTGCATGATTTAGACCCGCCCACCGGTGGCTGTGATTGGTTGCAGTGTGACAGCTGTCACTCAGCGTGGGGGCTTGTCTTACTGCAACCAAAGGCGTTGGTGGGCGGGGGAAGCAGTAAATACAAGATGGAATAATGAGCGGCCGGCATTTTCAAAGCAGGAAAAGCCGCGGGAGCAGCGTGACAGCTGTGCAGTACCGCGCCGGTGATCAGTGAGTATGAGAGAGGGGGTGGGAGAGAGAGAGAGAGACCGAGAGAGAGAGAGAGACCGACAGCTTGCCACCCAGGGAGGGAGTTGCGCAACCGGCATCCCCTCCCTCAATAAATGTACTTGAAGTCCCCAATCCTACAACTCTGCGTAGGACAACCAGGTCCAATGCTGGTGCACCTCCACAGCGCTATGCGCAAGATAAATTTGTATGGGAAGGATTGCCGAGGACGTCAACCTCAAGTGGCTTGTGATAAAGTGAGAGTGTACTAATGACCTTTATCCACTGTGAATGCAAAATGCTTATTTACCGTTCATTGTAAGCATTGTTACTGACCAGCCTCAAGAGGCCGCTGTTTTGCATCTGCCTTTGACTGTTTGGTTCCTATAATAACAGATCAACTGACTTCGGCTGTGGACTTGGAGACCTGAGGTGGTGCTGTGTGTGCGCTGAAGGGAAAGCGAGAGGTGTGCGTAAAAGAAAGGAGCCACCGCAGAAACATTTAAGAAAATTGTCAGAAGACTCGTGTTAGAGTTTAGTGAGGAGGACCATGACGCGTGTGAGAAGCATCCTGTGCCGAAGATCACCATTCTTCAGTTGCTGACTATACTGGTCACCGTGGGACGATCTTCAAGTCTCTGTTTATGGCAGCTGGACACCACAGTACCCGGGCACGGTAGGCTGGCCCAGGCCTGCGTGCACGCAACACTTTGTTTTGGTACCAAAACACATATCTGTTCTGCTTAGGCCACCTCCATATTGGTAACAACTAGTCCAATCAAAATCCTAGGAACACTTCCCACTCGAACCTACAAGACACACCATTGGGGGCCTGAAGGGAATAGGGCCGCCCACTTAGGGGGTTGGTGAGGAGAAAGCGAGGACAGTGACAGTTGAGTTGAGTTGAGAGCAGAGTGGAAAGAGGAGGTCAGGTGGCTCTCACGAGGAGAGGCCACGGAGGAAAGCTGAGTACTAGGTGGCAGACGTTGGTCTGGCCCTGGTAGGAATTGGAACCCCGGTCGCAGGGGACAGTCTCAAGGGGCACAGACTGCCGAGGAGGGCAGCCGGCGGCCTTGAGCTATCACCAGACAGGGCCAGGGCACGACGGGATACGTGGACCCCAGGCCGGAAAGTAGCTTCATGCGTTCCGGTAATTTACCCGACGGGGGTGAAGACTTCAAGTGTCATCCCCAACCCGCTCCAAAAATCGGGGTACTAGCGCCCCGATGGGATAGGACTTTCCCACTACAGTCCAAAGAAATCCTACGCGTGAACCCTGAGAGCAAGCTCACTCCATTAGCCACACGGGTGAGCGGGACCCAGAGAGTTTCATACCGACAGGTCCAATTGAGTCTAAAGTGCCAGGGATAGGACCACAGACCAACAACAACAACACCAGGGGCACGGATCCAGGCGTGCTCCCCGCGGACTACAGTGGTGTTCAGAACTTTGGTTTACAAGCTGTCAGTATGGTTATTCTGAGACTGAGTGAGTACACTGGTAACCCCCTGCACCTATCCCCCAATGGCACCCCAACACCATCCATCACCAACGGGCCCCGGGACACCAACCACCTACCCACGGAGGGGTTAAACATCAGGCTGCCGCACCATCGTCACCGGGCTCCCCAACGGCAGCAGTGGTCCCTCACATTACCAGGCACCGTGGGTGGTGTCACGAACTTTCCAAAATCCCCTGTACATTTCCCTCCCCCCCTTCTTTAAATCGAGTGGCCGCGCGAAACCCAGGTCCGGAGACCCCTCAAGCCACCGCGGATCCGTATCCGAGCGGCGGCAGAAACCCGGCTATTCGCCCGGGGGCGGTACACAAGGCACGCAGAACCCTCCGTGATAGCATCCGATGCACGTCTGCCGTCATGTCTTTACTGCAGTTAAATGCTTTACGTCACTGGCGGTGCAGTAAAGCATTCAACTACTATAAAGCGCTGACGGCAGCGGCGGCCTTGGGTATTGGACACAGTCACGGAAGAATCTATGTGCCTGCGGTCTGCAAGAGGCACCCCTCTATAATCACGTCTGCTGCACAGAGCCGCCGCTGCTGTCAGAGCTTTACAGCAGTTGAATGCTTTACTGGACCGCTGCTGCCATAAAGCATTCAACTGCAGTAAGGCCATAATGCCAGTCTACAGTGGTGATTCCATGCACCAGACGTGATCATCAAGGGGTGCCTCTTGCAAACAGTAGTCACATAGACCCCTCTGTGATCGCGTCCAATACATCGAGCTGCCGCTGCAGTCACCGCTTTACAGCAGTTGAATACTTTACTGCACCGCCGCTGCCGTAAACCATTCAACTGCAGTGAAGCCATGATGGCACACAGCAGCCCCGTGCATCGGATGGGGTCTGTGTGCCTGCGGTCTACAAGAAGCAGCTGAGGATACCGCGGGAACGAAGGAGAGGTGAGAATAATTTTTTATGGGACCCTGGCCTGAGTATAAGCCAAGGGGGGAATTTTCAGCTTAAAAAAAATGGGCTGAAAAACTCGGCTTATACTTGAGTATATACGGTACTTATTTCTCTCTGCAAAAAGCAAATATATTTATATAATTTGTACAATGTGATTTTCTGGATTTTATTTTTGATATTCACTGTGAAAATTAACCTACCTTTAAAATTATAAACTGTTCATATCTTTGTCAGGGGGCAAACTTACAAAATTACAAAATGTTCATGAGAACCCATGCCTACACACAAGAAAATTGATAATGAGAGTCAGACAAATTATAAATTCAATAATGCCCTGCGTGCGGGGGTTAAAAGGACCATTCGGATTAAGACTGAAAGCGAAGAAAGAAAACTGAACTAAAAGTCAATAAATAAGGTTTACTTTATTGCTAATATAAAAATTCATAAAATACACCAACCAATCAGCTGGAATAAAAATGGCGTCACAAAAAAAATTATTGGAGAAGAGACTTATATGTGCACATAAATATATTTTGCATAGCTAAAATATAATTTTATATAGCTACCAAGTGTAGATTTAAATAAATATGCAAAAATTTATTATATCTCAAATTGTAAAAAAAAATGCAATAAATTACATAATGTGTCTTGTGTCAAACAAACAAACAATTCTCCAAAATATATATACAATTCTGGAGACCATTGAACCACAGATTAAGTTCCAGGTACACTGTGCACAAAGGTAACCAATCTACATGTTAGGGTATGTGCGCACTAGGCGTTTTTTTCACGCTGCGTTTTTATGTGCGTTTTTGTCTAAAAAACGCACCCGCGGCTAAAAAACGCGGCAAAAACGCATGCGTTTTTTGCCGCGATTTGGTGCATTTTTTGCTGCGTTTTTGCTCACTGCGTTTTTAATCAGTGCACAATGCCATTAAAGATTGTTGATGAAAAAAAAAAAAAAAAAAGGTCTGATGTCATTTCCTTCTTCAAAATGTTCATTGTATGCAGGAGAGCAGACAGCTGCAGAACTAGTGTATGCAGGAGAGCAGACAGCAGCTGCAGAACTACAAGTCTCAGCATCCTCCATTCACTAGTGTAAGCAGGAGAGCAGACAGCAGCTGCAGAACTACAAGTCTCAGCATCCTCCATTCACTAGTGTATGGAGGAGAGCAGACAGCAGCTGCAGAACTACAAGTCTCAGCATCCTCCATTCACTAGTGTATGCAGGAGAGCAGACAGCAGCTGCAGAACTACAAGGCTCAGCATCCTCCATCCAGGACTGTATGCAGTTTTTTGCCCAAAAAGAAAAAAAAAATGACATGGGCTTCGCCATATTTTTGTATGCTAGCGGGGTACAGCAGGCAGGTACGGGCTGCCCCCAACCCCCAGCTGCCTATTTGTACCCGGCTGGGAACCAAAAATATAGAGAAGCCCTTTTTTTTTAATTATTTCATGAAATAATTAAAAAAAAAAATGACGTGGGCTTCGCCTAATTTTTGAGTCCAGCCGGGTACAACTAGGCAGCTGGGGATTGGAATCCACAGTGCAGGGTACCCATGCTTTCTGGGCACCCCCACTGCGAATTGCAGTCCGCAGCCACCCCAGAAAATGGCGCTTTCATAGAAGCGCCATCTTCTGGCGCTGTATCCAACTCTTCTAGCTGCCCTGGTGACGGGTGGCTAGCTAGGTAATAATGGAGTTAGGGCTAGCTGTATATTATCAGCTGGCCCTAAGCCCGAAATTCATGGTGTCACGCCAATATTAGACATGGCCACCATGAATTTCTAGTAATGATAAAAAAAAAAACACAACACAGAGAAAAATATTTTTATTAGAAATAAAACACAACACAATTAGTGACTCCATCTTTATTGAAATAAACCCCCCTCCGCAGTAATCCTGGGTTAGGGTCCCGCGCCGTCCAATCAGGATCCAATATCATCTGATTGGTTTGCTGGAAGGCAGAGCGATCAGATGATGTGTCAGGATCAAGTGCCTGAATCCCATCACACATCAGCTGATTGTATAAAAGCCGATTATACAATCAGCTGATGCATCAGTAGAAAAAAAAAAAAAAAATTACATACTCACTTATGTGCTGTGGTGATTACCGGCAGCTCCTGGAGCGATCGATTGGACAGGAGTCTGATCTTGTCCGATCGCTGCAGGAGCTGCCGGTAATCAGCTGATGAAGTCCCCTGACGGCAGGAGCAGCTGATGGCCGGCCGGGCGCGAAAAAGCCGGCGAGACTACGATCAGCTGATGCGTCAGGTGACTGCATCAGGTGATCCACCGCCAGGTCCTGTAAGCAAGGTCCTGCCCCGGGGAGACTGCACACAGCCAGAGCGGCGGTACCGAGACAGGGGCTGGGAGCGGGCATGGCACCGGGACCCTGCGGACAGGTGAGTATATGACATTTTTTTTTTTTCTACTGTTCACTTTGTTTTTCGCCGCTGCCTCCACCTCCCGCCCAGACATGGCGCCGCACGGAGCTGACATGCACAGGACGGGAGGTGGACGCAGCGGTGACGGTACCGGGAGGATTCATGCTTCTGTGTTTACCAACAGAAGGAATCCTTTTCCTGTACACGTCACTGTACTGCCCACCCCTTGCGTTTATAGCTGCGTTTTTAGTCATAGAAACGCGGCTATATGCGTTATTCATTGCGTTTTTAACATCTCATTGAATTCAATGAGTGAAAAACGCAGTGGAAAACGCAGAAATAATTGACATGCTGCGTTTTTGTGGTCACCACAAAAACGCAGCTAAAAAAAAAACGCTGTGTGAGGACAGCACTTCTGAAAACCCATTGACATTGCTGGGGAAGCAATGTCACTGCGTTTTCAGCACAAAAACGCGGTAAAAAACGCCGCTAAAAACGCGGCAAAAACGCCTAGTGCGCACAAGGCCTTATTGTCAATAGATAATCACATGGGGGTGTCGTAACCCAACATAAAGGACTACTACCAGGACCAAAGCAAATAAATAATGGCCACCATCATGCTAACCAGTCACATTACTAATGTATAATTACAAAGGTGTAGCAGGAGCATCTGACTTGAATAAGTGACGCCTTCCCCGACGCACGCGTTTCGGCGCTACCATCTTCAGGGGGTGGGGTCATCAAATGTGGTGAGAGATTAAATAGTAAAATCTACCAATTGATATACGATTAGTGCGCAAGGAATAAGTCATATTCACATGAGGAGAGGGGTGTGTGTATAACACGAGTGGTCGGCCATCCAATGATTCTAGTGTGTTAATTAAAGAGGGAAGTACCCACAGAAGTAAACAAACCGCCCACTATTCAATACACGATGTATAACACAGACGGCCGGACATCCAATGATAGTGTGACGATTAAAGAGGGAGATACCCACAGATGTAAACAATCTGCCTTTATTAGTGGTGAACAGCTAAAGGTAGGAAACTACGCAGCAGATATGGGGCCCATGAGTTGGAGTAGCTCTGTGTCAGCGCCGATGCCTGAATCCCCCTCACTAGCATCACACTCAACTGTATCTGCATCCTGGATACAAATACATTTGAAAGCAATAATGGAAGAGGAAGCTGTCAGTATGGAGGACTATTACACTGTATAGAGGATTATCATACTGTAAGGAAGGCTGTGTCAGGGCAAACATACTCTGCTGGGATCACTGTGCAAGTATCAAAATTTGAGGAAAGGGGGGTTCTGTAGGACCATCATAATGTGCCTGTGGAGGGTCATATGGAGAATTTCACTGTTGTGGTATCTTACTGTGTTTGAGGGTGCACTTTTGTTGGCATCATACGTTATGGGGCCATGAAATGGGTATCATCGTGTGTGGGAAAACTAAGTGACTTCAGCTCCCCCCCCCCAGCTGACTGACAAGTGAGCACATGGCCTGTGGCCTGGTTCTAGTCATAACTATCCAGGTGCACCTAATCAAGATCTGTAGTGCTAGGATTTGACCCTATCTACCTGGCTTTCCTACTTTCTGTACAATATATTTTTTTTGTGGTGGTTCCTAATAAATACTTCTACTTTGGAGCCTCATGATTTCTACTGAAATGATGTGTTACTCTTTAATTCTTTATCTTATTTGTACTGTACTGTGGAAATTTTGTCTATATAGAGATATCATACAATATATGGCGGCTCCTGCACCCATACACCCCGCAAATCTAAAGCTGCACACGGAGCAAAACAGGTCCGCAATTTGCTAATAACACTGTCACAATTTTTGACATGGCCGTCTACATCCAGCCTTATCAAACATCTTGTCTACAGCAAAATGATATCTGAAAGGCATTTTACTAAAATTCACACAGAAGCCTCCAGCAGATCCAGGAGACACATAAGATACAGAATAACCTTCCCCTGAGCTATTCCATACCTGGACGTTTCCCTCAAATACACAATTGATTCAAAGGCTTTATGGCAGTTTTCACTTTGTGCAACAAAATTTTGCAATTTGACATTTTTACACCAGTACCGGCCAACTCCACCAAAGTGGGCAGAGCATGGACAGGGCGTGGTGTCGCCCCTCCGAAGAATAGTTAAAAAATTCCTCTACTCTGGTGGTGTAAGTTGCTCCAGAAATGTTACTCCAGTCCTTGAATACAGCAGCATTTCTGACAAGGTGCACGTCAGAGAAAACGTGCAAGTATTAATTAACTGGCAATTTCCTCTTAATGAATTCGGCTCATCTTACCTCACCACACCCCATCATTATGAATGGAGTCCACAGTGCAAGTCTTAATGAAGTAGCACCTACATTTTTAAGGGTAAAGTCCACATAAAAAATTCCATGTGAACACACTTTGATAAATCATATAAAGTTATTATAGAAGCCAGTGATGGAGTAAAATCTGTGACTTCTCTGCATTTAGTGGTCACTACTCACCTGTGCGGTTATCTGTAGGAATCTCCTCTTTACACCGCTCATCACCCCTCACATATGTCTCTGTAGTATTAATATGGGTCAGATCTTCACCCTGAAACAAATATTGTAAAAGTCACAGACAGATGGAGAAGTCACGTGAAATGATTCAGAAGAACAGAAAAGATCATAAATGAACAAAACTGACAGCAGTAGATATCACAGAGCTGCAGGTCTCCTGTATAACCCAACCTGTCCCCTCCTAATTGTAACCAGCAGTCTCCATAACCAGAAAATTGTGAGAAGATCCAGACATCTAATGTCTATGATCAGCTTTATCCTGTCATCTCCACCAAGTATAAACCATACACTGAATGGCCACATTATTACAGACACCATCTAGGAGCGTTGGATTTCCTTTGGCATTTAGGAGTTCAGCAATTTATCACATCAAAGATTCCAGGTGATGAAATAGTTCTGCAGGATTACAGGCCCATGGGGACAGGAAAGCTTCTTACATTTACCGAAAATTACACTGAGGAGCTGACAGGCACTGAACATCCCATTCTACCTCGTCCCAGAGATGCTCTATAGGACTAAGATCTGAGGACTGTGAAGGCCGAGGAGGCAAGAAAAAGTAATGTCATGTTCCTGATATAAAGAAGAGGAAGATCCTGGCACCTCCTGGAGAGAATTGCTGTGTGACATAAAGCTTCACTTGTGGAGCGCCAGAATATACTGTTATTACAGGACCCTGATGTAAAGTACTGTCATTATATGGTGAAAGCTATGGGTCATTGTAAATCACTGTAATGAGCAAGTTATGGGAGAAAAGGCAGCTGGGCAGGAGAGAGTTACAGAGGGTCAGCCCTGCAGCTGGGCAGGGGAGAATTACAGAGGGTCAGCCCTGCAGCTGGGCAGGAGAGTTACAGAGGGTCAGCCCTGCAGCTGGGCAGTGGAGAGTTACAGAGGGTCAGCCCTGCAGCTGGGCAGTGGAGAGTTACAGAGGGTCAGCCCTGCAGCTGGGCAGGAGAGTTACAGAGGGTCAGCCCTGCAGCTGGGCAGGAGAGTTACAGAGGGTCAGCCCTGCAGCTGGGCAGGAGAGAGTTAGGGTATGTGCGCACGTTGCTTTTTACCTGCTTTTTACCTGCTTTTTTGCTGCTTTTTCTTCTGCGCTGTTTAATGCCAAAATGGATGTGTTCTTCTATTCAAGCAAAGTCTATGGGAATTTGGGTTTCTTGTTCACACTATGTTGTTCAAAATGCTGCCTTTTTGTGGCAGAACTTTGGTCAAAAACTCAGCTTTGCAGTGCAAAACCCAAATGGCAAAAACAATTGACATGTTGCTTCTTTGAAAAGCTGAGTTTTTGACCAAAGTTCTGCCTCAAAAAGGCAGCATTTTGAACAACATAGTGTGAACAAGAAACCCAAATTCCCATAGACTTTGCTTGAATAGAAGAACACATCCATTTTGGCATTAACCCCTTCAGCCCCGGGGCACTTTCCGTTTTTGCGTTTTTGTTTTTTGCTCCCCTTCTTCCGAGAGCCGTAACTTTTTTATTTTTCCGTCAATCTTGCCATATGAGGGCTTGTTTTTTGCGGGACAAGTTGTACTTTTAAATGAAATCATAAGTTTTACCATATGGTGTACTGGAAAGCAACAAAAAAATTCCAAGTGTGGAAAAATTGCAAAAAAAGTGTGATGGCACAATAGTTTTTGGGATGTTTTATTCACGGTGTTCACTATATGGTAAAACTGATGTGTGGGTATGATACCTGAGGTCGGTGCGAGTTTGTAGACACCAAACATGTATAGGTTTACTTGTATCTAAGGGGTTAAAAAAAATTCACAAGTTTGTCCAATAAAAGTGGCGCACGTTTTGCGCCATTTTCCGAAACACGTAGCGTTCTTATTTTTTGGGATCTATGGCTCAGTGACGGCTTATTTTTTGCGTCTCGAGCTGATGTTTCTAATGGTAGCATTTTTGCGCAGATGCTACGTTTTGATCGCCTGTTATTGCATTTTGCGTAAAACTTGCGGCGACCAAAAAACGTAATTTTGGCGTTTGGAATTTTTTTGCCACTACGCCGTTTACCAATCAGATTAATTGATTTTATATTTTGATAGATCGGGCATTTCTGAACGCGGCGATACCAAATATGTGTATATTTATTTATTTTTTAACCCTTTAATTTTCAATGGGGGGAAAGGGGGGTGATTTGAACTTTTAGGTTTTTTGTTTTTTTTTAAATTTTTTAAAACTTTTTTTTTACTTTTTTTATTTTATTTTACTAGTCCCCCTAGGGGGCTATAGCAATCAGCAATCCGATCGCTGATCGCTATCTGCTGATCACAGCTATACCGCTGTAATCAGCAGATTCAGTCACTTTCTTTCTTCCTCTGCTCCGTGCCGAGGAAGAATGAAAGTGAAACTTCGTAGCACCAGGCGTCATCACATGACCCTGTGCTACGATGGCAACCACCGAACGTCACGTGATCACTCACGTGACGTCCGGAGGGGGCGGCGGTAAGTAAAAAAGATGGCCGCGCGCATGTAGATCTCGCTGCCAGACTTTGGCAGCGAGATCTAAGGGGTTAATGTTCCGGGTGGAATGCGATTCCACTCGGAACATGTAGGCACACATGTCAGCTGTTGAAAACAGCTGATATGTGTGCCGATCCACGCCGCCTGCCCGCGGCAGGGGGCGGGGCTTACCGGGACACGATCCATGACGGAAAGATCCGTCCATGGTCGTGAAGGGGTTAAACAGCGCAGAAGAAAAAGCAGCAAAAAAGCAGGTAAAAAGCAGGTAAAAAGCAACGTGCGCACATACCCTTACAGAGGGTCAGCCCTGCAGCTGGGCAGGAGAGAGTTACAGAGGGTCAGCCCTGCAGCTGGGCAGGAGAGAGTTACAGAGGGTCAGCCCTGCAGCTGGGCACGGGAGAGTTACAGAGAGTTAAGGCCGCTTTACACGCTGCGATATCGGTACAGATATCGCTAGTGTGCGTACACGCCCCCATCGTTGGTGTGACACGGGCAAATCGTTGCCCGTGGCGCACAAAATCGTGTGGAGCCGTCACACTACTTACCTGCCTAGCGACGTCGCTGTCACCAGCGAACCGCCTCCTTTCTAAGCGGAGGGGCCGCCCAATAGAAGCGGAGGGGCGGAGATGAGCGGGACGTAACATCCCGCCCACCTCCTTCCTTTCTCATTGCCGGCGGCCGCAGGTAAGGTGAGGTTCCTCGTTCCTGCGGTGTCACACGGAGCGATGTGTGCTACCGCAGGAACGACGAACTACATCGTACAAGCAGCAGGAACGATAATTGGGAATAGGGGGGGGATGTCACCGATTGAGCAATTTTGAACGTTTTTGCGACGATTCAAAATCGCTCATAAGTGTCACACACAACATTGCTAAAGCACCCGGATGTGCGTCAGAAATTCCGTGACCCCAACGAGATCACTTTAGCGATGTCGTAGCGTGTAAAGCGGGCTTTAGGGTATGTTCACACATCAGGTTTTTGCTGTGCGGCACAATCCGGCGCTTTGCGTTGCGCATCCGTTTTTTTTTGCCACTGGGTGCGGTTTTTCCTCATAGACTTTTATTAGCAACGGATTGTGCCTCATGTACTTGCGTTTGATCCGTGTTTTTTGCCGGATGCGGCAAAAATCGTCACTCTGGCGGCCGCACAGGACGCAGAGAGGAAGGTTTTTTTGCCAGCGGCAAAAAACTGCATAGCGCCGGGTGCAGCGCTGTGCGGCATGCTGCATAATGAAAGTTTACGCGCGCCGGATATGGTGGCATGCATCAAACGCCGGAAGCATGTACCGGATTCGGTTTTTACTTCTGAGCATGACCAGAAGTGATATAAATTCATTGCTTGTCAGAAAATCAATCACTCACTCTCTCTCTCTCTCAAACTCTCTCACTCACTGACTCATTCATTCACTCACTCACCGATCACCGACGTGGCACTGCACGGCTGTCGCAAAACTCCGGTGGCTTCTCCTGATTTGAAAATGCCGGCCGCCCATTATTCAATCTCGTATTCACTGCTTCCCCCGCCCACCGGCGCCTATGATTGGCTGCAGGCAGACACGCCCCCACGCTGAGTGACAGCTGTTTCACTGCAACCAATCACAGCTGCCGGTGGGCGGGTCTATATCTTGCACTAAAATAAATAATTAAAAAAAAAACAGCGTGCAGTCCCCCCCAATTTTGATACCAGCCAAGATAAAGCCACACGACTGAAGGCTGGTATTCTCAGGATGGGGAGCTCCACGTTATGGGGAGCCCACCACCCTAACAATGTCAGCCAGCAGCCGCCCGGAATTGCCGCATCCATTAGATGCGACAGTCCCGGGACTCTACCCGGCTCATCATGAATTGCCCTGGTGCAGTGGGAATCGGGGTAATAAGGGGTTAATCATGTTTATGAGACACCCCCAATGATTAACCTGTAAGTGAAAGTAAATAAATACATACACCCAAAAAAAATATACTTTATTTGGAATAAAAGACAAAAAAACACCCTCTTTCACCATTTTATTAAAATCCCCAAATACCTCTCCAGGTCTGACGTAACGCACAGAGGTCCCACGACGCTTTCAGCTCTGCTACATGAAGCTGACAGGAGCGGCAGTAGAACATCGCCGCTCTCTATCAGCTCCACGCAGCAACTGAAGTGAATTGTGCTGTCAGCGGTGACGTCACTGAGGTAGTGTCGGGGTGTGTGCGGTGATGATGTGTGCGGTAGTGCCGGGGCATGTGCAGTGATGATGCGTGTGGTAGTGCCGGGGTGTGTGCGGTGATGATGCGTGCGGTAGTGCAAGTGTGTGTGGTGATGATGCGTGAGGTAGTGCCGGTAATTGTGTGGCGATGATGGGGTCTCTCTCTCAGCATAAAAAAAAAAAAAAAAAAAAAAAAAACGGATCCATTTTATCAGATCCATCGCATCTGTTTTTACACAATCTGAGATGGATCCGTTGCATCAGGCACAAACCGGATTGTGCCTGATTGGAAAAAACAGATGTGTGAACTTAGCCTTACAGAGGCTCAGCCCTGCAGCTGGTCCCCCAGCAGCAGTTTCCAGCTGCTCGGCTGTCTGCTGCCACCATTGTACCTTACATGTATATGTACAAGTGCTGGCTGGCCTAGTACCTCAGACACAGCCACACTTCGTGCTGTGTGGGTGCCTGAGGCCTGTCTCCACAGCGCGCTGGCCAGGCTGCTTCCTCGTCAACGTCTGAGAGAAGAGAAGAGGTCGCAAGGTCCGTGCAGGAGGTCAGGGTCAGGACCGGATCCTGTGTGTCTGTGGAGGCTCTCAGATGTGGTGAGCTGTGGCTGCAGCCTCTGCACAGGTCAGGTCGCATGGCCAAGCTGCCTGAGTAACGGCTCAAGCGCACGTAACTGCAAAATATTCTGCAGCGATTTGACAGCACATGAGCGTGTCAAATCGCTGCAGAAAGACTGCATAATGAATGCAGTTTTTTTGTTAAAAAAAAAACTGGATTTCATGCACTCGGGATGTGGCCTCCACCATAGAGTGGGAGCTGCATCCAGAACACACAAATAAATGACTTGCTTCTTTTATGAACGCACGTATTTGGGTCAAAATTTTAGCACCCAAATCGCTGCGTTCATAAAAGCATTGTACGCACGTCTCATGCACAGTCTTCATAGATTGTGCAGGAGATGCAGGACGCATGCATTTACGCTGCAGTGCAATACGCAGCGTAAATGCATGCTATTGTGCAACATGCGCATGAGGCCTAACTCACAGTGAGCGACAGCAGACACCAGTGTACAGTA
>NC_134357.1:512684911-512742411 GCF_048569485.1 Anomaloglossus baeobatrachus | reverse complement strand
CAAGTCACACATTTTTTGCCCAGCACTGTTTTCTGAGCTCAAGATAGATTTCTCTAGTCACTATGTGATAGCAGACTGACAAATGGTGAGAGCGCTGTGCACACTGTCAGGATTCCCCTGCATTCCCAGGATAGGTCACCAATGTCTGATTGGATGGGGTCTGGACCCCTGCCAAATCGGCTGTTCTAGATACCAGTGACGGCAGCAGATCGCCGGAGTACTAAATTTTGCTCCGTCTTCTGATAGTGGGCACGGCTGGGTACTGCACAACTGCTCCTATTCAAATCAATGAGGCGTATATGCAGTACCAGGCATTCTTGTGCTCATTTGACTGTCCACTCTTGCCACTGACATGAGAGAATCCTAAAAGTGTGCAGAGCATGCGTTCAGAAGTCTGCAGTCACCTAGAGTCACTGCAGACTTTCATCATAAACCTGGACAGCATGTAATATACTCCCTGTCAGGATTCAGCTCTGCTCGCTGGTTCCAGCAGTCATCACATGGCCGCTCCACTCATACAATTTTCATATTTGGTCATCTGACAATTCGCTTCCCTGTCTACTTTTCTGTTCTTCATTGAACATTGAGAGAGTTAGAAAGAGCAGCTCGTCCGGACAGGTGACTAAGGCGGGCTTTATAAGTTGCGACATCGCTACCGATATATCGTCGGGGTCACGTCGTTAGTGACGCACATCCGGCGCCGGTAGCGGCATCGCAACGTGTAAATCCTAGGTGCGACGATGAACGAGCGCAAAAGCGTAATAAAAAAAACAAAACAAAAAACGCTGATCTGTGTCACGTCGTTCATTTCCATAATGTCGTTACTGCTGCAGATACGATGTTGTTTGTCGTTCCTGCAGCACCACACATCGCTGTGTGTGACACCGCAGTTACGACAAACATCTCCTTACCTGCGTCCACCGGCAATGAGGAATGAAGGAGGTGGGCGGGATGTTATGTCCCGCTCGTCTCTGCCCCTCCGCTTCTATTGGCCGGCCGCTTAGTGACGTCGCTGTGACGCTGAACGCACTTCCCCCTTGAAGGAGGGATTGTTCGGTTATCACAGCGACGTCGCCGACCAGGTAAGTGCGTGTGAAGATGCCGTAGCGATAATGTTCGCTACGGCGGCAAGCACCAGATACCGCATGTACGACGGGGGCGGGTGCTATCACGCTCGACATCGCTAGCAATTGCTAGCGATGTCGCAGCGTGTAAAGCCCGCCTAAGGCTTTGTGCGCACTGGAAAATGGAATTTTCTCAAGAAAATTCCGCAGGCATTGAAAGATTACCGCACCCGCGGTAAAAAAAAACGCGGCAAACCGCACCCAAAAACCGCATGCGTTTTACACGGTATTGTTCGCGGTATTGCCGCGGTTTTGCCACGTGCGGGTTGGTACATGTGCTTTAATGCATTCAGTGCAATAAAGCACATTGAAAAAAAAAAACCTTTTCCTAAATAGCAGATAGATAAATAGATAGAAGAATAGATAGAGAGATAGTTAGATAGAGGGATAGAGGGATAGACAGAGTCCCTGTGAGCACACGCTGCATTTCTCACGGTCGGTAGTGTGTTCACATTACCAGCCGTGGGAAATGACCGATAATTACCTCTCTGCGAGGCTGCATTCAGCAGTGTGTCAGTCGCGGCTGGATGCAAGCATCGCAGGACGTGGATTACGCCGGAGCTTTTTTGTGTTTTATTTAAAATAAAGGATTTTCCGGTGTGTGTGTTTTTTCACTTTACTTACGGGTTGATCATGTCAGCTGTCTCATAGACGCTGCCATGATCAAGCCTGGACTTAGTGGCGGCAATGCGCCGCCATTAACTCCTTATATTACCCTGACTGCCACAGCATCACGGCAGCAGGAAGAGCTGGGGACACTCCGGTACTGCCGCATAATGGATACGACAGTCCCGGGGCAGCTGCGGCTGATATTCTCGGCTGCGAGAGGGAGGAGGGAGGCGGGGGACGGGGGACATTAACCCTGCCGCTCGCCCTCCCCTGCCTGAGAATACCGGGCCGCCTCTGTGTGTTTACCTCGGCTGGACGCTAAAAATACGGCGGAGCCCACGTGTTTTTTTTTCTATATGTCCGTTTGCTTTCTATGTGTATTATATGTGTATGTGTGTGAGTGCGATCTGTGTGTGACATGTCTGTGTGAATGTGATCTGTCTGTCTGTGTCTGTGATGTGTGTGTTTACTCTGCTCCGCTTCCTCTTCCTGCATGACATCACTTCCCTGCAAACCGCAGGCAAGCGATGTACATTACCGCAGGTAAACCGCGAAATACCGGAGGGAATAACGCAGGAAAACGCAATGAACCACACAGAATTTGCTGCCTGCGTTATTCCCTGCGGGATTTCACGATTACATGGCAGTCAATGGAGTGAAATCCCGCAGCGACGTGCGGAAAAGAAGTGACATGCAATTGTTTTTGCTGCGGGAATCCTGCAGCAAAACATGCAGCTGTCAAATTCCGCATAGTGCGCACAGCATTTTTTTTTCCCATAGGTTTTGCTGGTGATTCACTGCAGAGATGTTATGAACATTTTCTGCAGAGAAACTTGCAGCAAATCCGCAGGAAATCCGCGGCAAAAACCGGCAAGTGCGCAAATCATATATGAATGAGCGATCGCATGCCGACTACCCAAACTGCTGGGGGGGCGCCAAACATAATTCTTGTCTCGGGTGCCAGAAAGCCTAGATACTCCTCTGATTTATACAATATACAAATATGTAAAAAGACTATAAAAACCAGATATGAGGAAATTTGAAAACATGTCATACAATTTATTCTCTCTTTTGCTCAATAAAGTTTATTTTTTGTTTCCCTTAGACTACAATGAGAAGAGAACTGATTGTCTTCTGCTATCACCCATCTGTGCTAAGGAACGATGACTACATTCTAATACATTAGATGATCACCATCATTGTATTCAGCTGCAGATACCTAAATGATGAGATGTTTACATCCACAGGATCCAATATCACTGGGGATTTTTCCATGATCTTACCATTCATTATACTCTGTACATCAATACATGTACAAATCCAGGGAAACTGTCAGTTTTTGCAATACCGGTCCTGGGTAATCTAGCACCATTGACCGTATTCAAAGTCATTCAAAATATTCATCTACAGCTTTCATATTCTGAACACTGATCCCTTCATTATACGCTGCACTACACGGTCATGTGTGTAATAGGTTTCACATGGGAGTGTCAAAGGGTCTAATTAATTAGTCAGAGTATAATACTGATGGCTAAAACAAGACTGAGCACAAGACCTTCACAGCCGTCTACACATCATAGGGAGATTTCATGACACCTTCTCTCCATCTACCTGATCATCCTGAGGAACATCGGGATTTTCTTGTTTACAATCCTGTGGAAGAAGAGGACGGGGACATCTCTCTGGTGTTGTCCTCTTACTGGATAGAACTAGAGGAAACACATACAGGGGCTGAATTCATTCTTTACATACAGATAATTATAGGCCGTGTGTATTTAGTCCTGTATTACCTCGTGATGTGAGGGGCTGGGGAACCGCCATCATGACGTCCTTGTACAGATCTTTGTGTCCTTCTAAATACTCCCACTCCTCCATGGAGAAATAGACGGTGACATCCTGACACCTTATAGGAACCTGACACATACAATGATACTGTCATCCCCTGATCCCTTCATAGCGTTACTGTATAATGTCCCCGCATTCCCAGCAGTGTCACCTCTCCAGTCAGCAGCTCAATCATCTTGTAGGTGAGTTCTAGGATCTTCTGGTCATTGATGTCCTCATGTATCGGGGGGTGAGGTGGAGGTCCCGTGATTGGGCTCAGGATTCTTCCCCATCCCTCAGACACAGGGTCCTGACAGCGCTCACTAGAGGTCTTCTTCACTACTGTGTAATCCTGGTTATGGAGAGACACATTAATAAATCCCACTACAGACATTTCCAGAGTCCTCAACTCTCCAGTTCTGTCCATCTTTTAGGCCTTTCAAACTTCAGTAAAAAACACCTATGTCTCTCCATGTGCCGTGATTCACAGCACACCGTGGTTATCCATGTGCAATCCGTGATACGTGAGCTGTACTTCGTGATTGCACATGGACATTACTCACCTGTCACGTTCCTGCTGTCCATGGTGCTGAACTCCCACGGCTCTCTGCAGCTACTTCCGGGTCGGCTCTGGCTGCATTCATGAATATGCATGAGCCGGCCAGGAAGCTGCAGAGAGCACAGGCTGCACACAGCGTCGCTGGAGAAGGTTGAAAATGTTTTTTTAATTTTATATGTACTTTTTTTTCTGGTACGTCTTTCATGGTTCACACCATAGTGTGGTCCGTGGGACATCAGTGATGCCAAAAGAAACGGACTTGTCTGTGCGGCAATCACGGACACACAGTCAGTGAAAAATCACTGATGTGTTAACAAACCCATTAGTTATAATGGGTCTGCATAGGTCAGCGATTCTGCTACGTATAAAAAAAAAAGCACATACGTCCCAGAGTCACTGACATCTGAAACAGGCCTTATTGTCATAGATAAGAATATAATGTTGTTGCAACTAAATCCTAACAATCTCACAGGGAACGATAAACTAGGGGAGATGTGAAACCAGAAATTCACAGGTCTCAAAAACAGGCTAGTACTAGAGATCACTGGACTCACAGATAACCAGGACTGGATGGTCCCTGCTAAATTTTTTTTTAAAAATCCAGTTCCGGCGATTTAAAATTGTGGTGGAAGGGATGGGAGGGAATAGGAGAGCGTGTGGTATACTCGCCAAGGCTCAGTCATGGTTGTATACTCCTTCCAGGTCACACATTCACTTTCGATGCCGCGCATTAGCCTTTATTGAATATGCACTGTTTCTCCCGCCCACTGGTGCCTGTGATTAGTTGAAGTCAGATGCGCCCCCATGCTGAGTGGCAGGGTGTCTGACGTCTCTAATCACAGGCCCAGGCTTGCCGGTCTATAATGTACAGTAAAATAAATAAAATTAGCGTAGGGTTCCCATGTATTATGATACCCAACATAGACAAAACCCATGGCTACAATCTGCAGCGCCCAGCCCTGCGCTTATCTAGGCTGTGTATCAAAATAAAAGGAACCACATGCGGCTTTTTTTTTTTTTTTTTTTTAACTATTTAAATAAAATAATTAAAAACACCAGTACGTGGTCCCCAAAATTTTGATAACCAGCCCCAGCCATGATAAAGCCTGACAGCTGGGGCTGCAATTCTCAGACTGGGAAGGTCTATGGTTATTAGGTCGCCCCCCCCCCAGCTTAAAAATAGCAACCTGTAGCTGCCCGATATTGTCGCACCCATGAGATGTGACAAGCTCGGCGCTTTACCCAGCTCTTCCCAATTGCCCTGATGCGATGGAAGTCGGAGCAATGAGGGGTTAATAACAGCGCACAACTGTCATCAAGTCATCAACAAGTCATCACCAAAATTAGTGATGGGAAGGGTTCTCTGAGACCCCCCCATCACTAATCCTATCAGTTAAAAATACACAAACACCGAGAAAAATCCTTTATTTGGAATAAAATACAAACACACACCCTCTTTCACCACTTTATTAACCCCCAAAACACCCCTGCAGGTCCAACATAATCCACACAAGGTCCTATGATGGTCTTGGCTCTACTACACGCGAGTCGGAAGAGACTGAAAACATGGCCGATCTCTCCAAGCTCCGGGAAACACTGACAAAAAGGACCCGGCTGGCACCAGTGACGTCACTCAGTTCACCGGAGGTCATACCAGGATTCTCATAGTATGACCTCTGGTGACCTAAAGCACTCTGGCTTAAAGTGCGGGGCCGTACCCTGCACTCCGCTAGCCTTCTAACACTGACAGTGCCGGCCGGGGGTCTGGGAGTGCAGCCCGCTCCCCCCTGCCAGCATTGGCACTGTTAAAGTGCAGGGCTGTGTCCCGCAAGCACTTTAACAGTGACAGTGCCAGCAGGGGGGTGCGGGCTGCCCCGCAGTCCCTGGCAGGCACTGTCACTGTTAATGGGCTGGCAGGGAGCGGGACACGGTGGGGATTTTGCTAAAGGTGCGCTGTCTCTAAGAAACTGAACTTTTAAATAGATGGCTAGAAATCTAAGTGCAGCTCCGTTGAGACACCCTGATAAGATTCCCAGAGTGTTTTTGGCAAATTGTGGGGTTTTTGCTAAGTGTGCGCTCTCTCAAAGGTCTGTTTTTGCTAAAGGTGCGCTGTCTCTTAAAGGGCTGGCAGGGTGCGGGACACAGCCCCGCACTTAAAGGGTATGTGCGCACGTTGCTTTTTACCTGCTTTTTTGCTGCTTTTTCTTCTGCGCTGTTTAATGCCAAAATGGATGTGTTCTTCTATTCAAGCAAAGTCTATGGGAATTTGGGTTTCTTGTTCACACTATGTTGTTCAAAATGCTGCCTTTTTGTGGCAGAACTTTGGTCAAAAACTCAGATTTTCAAAGAAGCAACATGTCAATTGTTTTTGCCATTTGGGTTTTGCACTGCAAAGCTGAGTTTTTGACCAAAGTTCTGCCACAAAAAGGCAGCATTTTGAACAACATAGTGTGAACAAGAAACCCAAATTCCCATAGACTTTGCTTGAATAGAAGAACACATCCATTTTGGCATTAAACAGCGCAGAAGAAAAAGCAGCAAAAAAGCAGGTAAAAAGCAACGTGCGCACATACCCTTACAGTGACACTGCTGGCAGGGGGGGTGCGGGCCAGCCGTGATCAGTTGAGACGTCACTCAGAGAAGGAGGATCATGGGAAACTTTCTGCTGTGACCGCAACTTACCAGAGTGACGTCACGACTGATCGTAGCTCAGTCTCTGCCTGCAGTTACAGCAAAACGTCATTACATTCCTTAATTGCAATGATTTAAATATCAGAGTCACTTACAAACGGGATCCAGTTGCAATAGACTTTTTGGATATTAAGGTGACAGTTTTGCCTGATAGGACACTCCAAACTACCATCTTTAGGAAAGAAACATCTGTCAATAGCCTTCTACATGCAACCTCAGATCATCTACCCTCCACAATCAAGGCGGTCCAAACGGGACAATTTTTGCGTGCACGGAGGGTCTGTTCTTCGGACGAATCTTTTGAGCAGCAGTCTTTGGACTTAAAAGACCATTTCAGAGACAGAGGTTATAGCTCTAGAAACATCAAACGTTATCTTAGAGCCAAAACCAGCCCCAGAGATCAACTCCTCCTGCATCGTGAAAAAAAAGAAACATTTGGATACCACTATTAGATTTATATCCACTTATAAAAACCAATGGGAGGAGATTAGGAAAATACTACACAAACATTGGTCAATTTTACAGACTGAACCGTCTTTTAGAACGGTATTACCGGAGTATCCATCATTGACAGCTCTCAAGAATCGAAATTTGAGAGACCATCTAGTGCATAGTCATTATTCCCCTAAGACCTCGCTCCCCTTTGATGTTGGACCACCCAGATGGGGATGTTTCCCATGTGGAACATGTTTGTCATGTTGCAACATTGAGACAACAAAATCTTTTGTGTCGGCGGATGGTAGAAGGGATTTTGAGGTCAGACACTATATTACATGCAGCACCGACTATGTGATCTACGCAGCCAGATGTGGATGCGGATTAATGTATATAGGACTGACTTCCAGGCAGTTCCGTGTCCGGGTGCGTGAACACGTAAGAGATATTATTGCTGCAAAGGAGGCGTCTGATCTCAAATCCCTGAAAACGATCCCCCCGACACTTCAATACTCACCATGCTTGTGATCCATCCTCGCTGAAAGTAAAGAAGGGAATTTTGTTTACTTACCGTAAATTCCTTTCTTCTAGCTCCAATTGGGAGACCCAGACAATTGGGTGTATAGCTACTGCCTCCGGAGGCCACACAAAGCATTACACTTAAAAGTGTAAGGCCCCTCCCCTTCTGCCTATACACCCCCCGTGGGATCACGGGTTCCTCAGTTTTAGTGCCAAAGCAAGAAGGAGGAAAGCCAATAACTGGTTTAAGAACAAATTCAATCCGAAGGAACATCGGAGAACCGAAACCATTCAACATGAACAACATGTGTACCCGAACAACAAAAATCCCTAAGCAAACAGGGCGGGTGCTGGGTCTCCCAATTGGAGCTAGAAGAAAAGGAATTTACGGTAAGTAAACAAAATTCCCTTCTTCTTTGTCGCTCCTAATTGGTAGACCCAGACAATTGGGACGTCCAAAAGCAGTCCCTGGGTGGGTATAATAACCCCTCGTGATAGGACCGTAAAAACAGCCCTACCCTACAGGTGGGCCGTCGCCGCCTGAAGGACTTGTCTACCTAGGCTGGCGTCCGCCGAAACGTAGGTATGCACTTGATAGTGTTTGGTAAAAGTGTGCAGACTCGACCAGGTAGCCGCCTGGCACACCTGCTGAGCCGTAGCCTGGTGTCGTAATGCCCAGGATGCACCCACGGCTCTGGTAGAATGGGCCTTCAGCCCTGAGGGAACCGGAAGCCCAGCAGAACGGTAGGCTTCAAGAATTGGTTCCTTGATCCACCGAGCTAGGGTGGATTTGGAAGCTTGCGACCCTTTGCGCTGACCAGCGACAAGGACAAAGAGTGCATCCGAGCGGCGCAGGGGCGCCGTGCGGGAAATGTAGATCCTGAGTGCTCTCACGAGATCCAACAAATGCAAATCCTTTTCAATTGATGAACTGGATGAGGGCACAAGGAAGGCAAGGAGATATCCTGATTAAGATGAAACGGGGATACCACCTTAGGGAGAAATTCCGGAATAGGGCGCAAAACCACCTTGTCCTGGTGAATCACCAGGAAGGGAGATTTGCATGACAGCGCTGCTAGCTCGGACACTCTCCGGAGAGACGTGACCGCTACTAGAAAGGCCACTTTCTGTGAAAGGCGAGAAAGGGAAACATCCCTCATAGGCTCGAAAGGCGGCTTCTGAAGAACAATTAGAACCCTGTTCCGATCCCAGGGCTCTAACGGCCGCTTGTAAGGAGGGACGATATGACAGACCCCTTGCAGGAACGTGCGTACCTGAGGAAGGCGTGCTGGGCGCTTCTGAAAAAATACAGATAGCGCTGAGACTTGCCCCTTGAGGGAGCTGAGCGACAAACCTTTTTCCAACCCGGATTGCAGGAAGGAAAGAAAAGTAGGCAAACTAAATAGCCAGGGAGAGACTCCCTGAGCAGAGCACCAAGACAAGAATATTTTCCACGTCCTGTGGTATATCTTGGCGCAGGTAGGTTCTCAGGCCTGTCTCATGGTGGCCATGACCTCTTGAGACAATCCTGAACCCGCTAGGATCCAGGACTCAATGGCCATACAGTCAGGTTCAGGGCCGCAGAATTCTGATGGAAAAAACGTCCCTTGAGACAGCAAGTCTGGTCGGTCTGGTAGTGCCCACGGTTGGCCTACCGCGAGGTGCCACAGATCCGGGTACCACGACCTCCTTGGCCAGTCTGGAGCGACGAGGATGGTGCGGCGGCAGTCGGACCTGATCTTGCGCAGCACTCTGGGCAACAGAGCCAGAGGTGGAAACACATAAGGAAGCCGGAACTGCGACCAATCTTGAACTAAGGCATCTGCCGCCAGAGCTCGGTGATCGTGAGACCGTGCCATGAAAACTGGGACCTTGTTGTTGTGCCGGGACGCCATTAGGTCGACGTCCGGCATCTCCCAGCGGCGACAGATCTCTTAAAACACGTCCGTGTGAAGAGACCATTCCCCTGCGTCCATACCCTGGCGACTGAGGAAGTCTGCTTCCCAGTTGTCCACGCCTGGGATGTGAACTGGCGATATGGTGGAGGCCGTGGCTTCCACCCACGTCAGAATCCGCCTGACTTCCCGGAAGGCTTGCCGACTGCGAGTTCCTCCTTGGTGGTTGATGTATGCCACCGCTGTGGAGTTGTCCGACTGAATACGGATCTGCTTGCCTTCCAGCCACTGCTGGAAGGCTGGTAGGGCAAGATACACTGCTCTGATCTCCAGAACGTTGATCTGAAGAGTGGACTCTTGCTGAGTCCACATACCTTGAGCCCTGTGGTGGAGAAAGACTGCTCCCCACCCTGACAGACTCGCATCTGTCGTCACTACCGCTCAGGATGGAGGTAGGAAGGATTTCCCTTTCGACAATGAGGTGGGAAGCAGCCACCATCGAAGAGAATCCTTGGCCGCCTGAGAGAGAGAGACGTTGCTGTCGAGGGACGTCGACCTCCCGTCCCATTGGCGGAGAATGTCCCATTGTAGTGGACGCAGATGAAACTGCGCGAAAGGGACTGCCTCTATTGCTGCCACCACCTTTCCTAGGAAGTGCATGAGGCGTCTCAAGGGGTGTGACTGACCTTGAAGGAGAGATTGCACCCCTGTCTGCAATGGACGCTATTTGACAAGCGGAAGCTTCACTACCGCTGAGAGAGTATGAAACTCCATGCCAAGATATGTTATCGACTGGGTCGGGGTTAGATTCGACTTGGAAAGTTGATGATCCACCCGAAACCCTGGAGGGTCTCCAGCGCCACGTTCAGGCTGTGTTGGCATGCCTCTTGAGAAGGCGCCTTGACCAGCAGATCGTCTAAGTAAGGGATCACGGAGTGTCCCTGAGAGTGTAGGACTGCAACTACAGCTGCCATGACTTTGGTGAAGACCCGTGGGGCTGTCGCCAGACGAAAAGGCAGGGCTACGAACTGAAGGTGTTCGTCTCCTATAATGAAGCGTAGAAAACGCTGATGCTCTGGAGCAATCGGTACGTGGAGATAAGCATCCTTGATGTCTATCGATGCTAGGAAATCTCCTTGAGACATTGCGGCGATGACGGATCGGAGGGATTCCATCCGGAACCGTCTGGTTCTCACGTGGATGTTGAGAAGTGTTAGGTCCAGAACGGAACGGAAAGACCCGTCCTTTTTTGGTACCACAAACAAATTGGAGTAAAAACCGTGACCTTGCTCTTGAAGGGGAACAGGGATCACCACTCCTTCCGCCTTTAGAGTGCATACCGCCTGTAGGAGCGCATCGGCTCGGTCGGGAGGCGGAGACGTTCTGAAGAATCGAGTTGGAGGACGAGAACTGAACTCTATCCTGTACCCGTGAGACAGAATGTCTCGCACCCAACGGTCTCAGACCTGTGGCAGCCAAATGTCGCCAAAGCGGGAGAGCCTGCCACCGACCGAGGATGCGGAGGGAGGAGGCCGGAAGTCATGAGGAAGCCGCCTTGGTAGCGGGTCTTCCGGCTGTCTTTTTTGGGCGTGACTGAGCCCGCCAAGAATCTGAACTCCTCTGATCCCTTTGAGTCCTTTTGGACGAGGAGAATTGGGCCCTGCCCGAACCTCGAAAGGACCGAAACCCCGACTGTCCCCTCCTCTGTTGGGGTTTGTTTTGTCTGGGCTGAGGTAAGGATGAATCCTGACCCTTGGACTGTTTAATGATTTCATCCAAGCGCTCGCCAAACAGCCGGTCACCCGAAAATGGCAAACTGGTTAAACATTTTTAGGAAGCAGAATCTGCTTTCCATTCCTTTAACCACAAGGCTCTGCGTAAAACCACGGAGTAGGCAGATGCCACTGCCGTACGGCTCGTAGAGTCCAGGACAGCATTAATCGCGTAAGACGCAAATGCAGACATTTGAGAGGTTAAGGGTGCCACCTGCGGAACAGATGTACGTGTGACCGTGTCAATCTGTGCAAGACCAGCTGAAATAGCTTGGAGTGCCCATACGGCTGCGAATGCAGGAGCAAACGACGCGCCGATAGCCTCATAGATGGATTTCAACCAGAGCTCCATCTGTCTGTCAGTGGCATCTTTTAGTGCAGCCCCATCCTCCATTGCAACTATGGATCTAGCCGCAAGCCTGGAGATAGGGGGATCCACCTTGGGACACTGGGTCCAGCTCTTGACCACGTCAGGAGGAAAGGGATAACGTGTATCCTTAAGCCGATTGGAGAAACACTTATCTGGATAAGCGTGGTGTTTCTGGAGTGACTCTCTAAAGTCAGAATGGTCCAGAAAAGTACTTAATTTCCGCTTGTGAAATCTGAAATGGAATTTCTCCTGCTGTGAAGCTGACTCCTCCACTTGAGGAGCTGGGGGAGAAATATCCAACCCTTCATTGATGGACGCGATAGATTGTTCACTATGGCGTCACCATCAGGAGTATCTAGATTGAGAGCGGTCTCAGGGTCAGAATCCTGATCAGCTATTTCCGTCTCATCACACAGAGAATCCTCCTGCTGAGAGCCTGACCAGTGAGATGATGTAGAGGGCCGCTCATAGCGAGCCCTCTTAGGCTGTCTGGGACTGTCGTCCGTGTCAGAGCCATCACCCTGGGATGCGTGGGACACCCCCGGAGCTGTTCCAACTGAGGGGGACCAGGGAGCAATGAATCAACAGTGCCCATGGTCTGAGTTACTGGTCTAGACTGCATAGTTTCTAGAATCTGAGGCATAGTCACAGATAATCTATCCGCAAAAATTGCAAACTCTGTCCCCGTCACCTGGACAGTATTCACAGGTGGATCTCTCTGGGACACCTCCAGCAGAGGCCCTGGCCGAGCAGGGAGCACAGGGGCCGAGCACTGCACACAATGGGGGTCAGTGGACCCTGCCTGTAGAACAGCCGCACAAGCGGTGCAAGCAGCATAGAAAGCCTGTGCCTTGGCACCCCTGTTTTTTGCGGACGACATGCTATATTCTCCTCCAGGAGGGTATATAGCCAAGAATCACCAGCGACTTAGTGCAATGTATAGCATGCATGCATAAAAATACAAATGAACACTTTCACTAGTGGGGTCAGCACCGGAGGGTGCCGCTTACCGCCCGCTAAGAGCGGGTGTGTAGTCGCCAGAATCCCGTGCCTGGGTGTTCCAGAACTTGTCTCCCCTTTCCAGCTCAGCCTGCACATCAGGAATGGCTGCCGGCGTTCTGTGAAGAGGGGCGGACCGTGGGCGTGCCTCAGACAAAGTGCGGGAAACTGGCTTCCCACTGTGCTCAATGTGAGGGCTGGAGTATGTAAAGCAGATTCCAGCCCTCGGCGCTGACTTTCTGTATAGCGTCCCGCCCTTCCCCTGACTGGCAGGCCTGGGGGCGGGAACGAAACGGAACTAGGCCGCAAAAGCCGGGGACTCTAGTAAAAAGCGCGGCCGACAAATCTGCACGGCCAGCGCGGAAGTCCCCGGCGCACCACAAGTCCCAGCCGCGTCACAGTAAAAACTGTCAGCAGGGGCCGGCGCGGCAGTTCCCCACACACTAACTCCCTTAGCAAGCTGTGGAAGTGTGGCACAAGCGCAGCAGCGCTATTGTCCCCGGCGCACTAACACACCCAGCAATGCTGCAGTGTGTGCGCGGTCTGTACGGGGACACAGAGTACCTTGGCGTAGCAGGGCCCTGTCCCTGACGAAACTCCGCTCCATATCCAGCAGATTCCCCAGGGGCTGTGGACGGAGCACGGTCTCTGTGCCTGGAGACCGGTAAATCCCACTTCACCCAGAGCCCAAAGGGGGATGGGGAAGGATGCAGCATGTGGGCTCCAGCCTCTGTACCCGCAATGGGTACCTCAACCTTAACAAACACCGCCGACACAAAGTGGGGTGAGAAGGGAGCATGCTGGGGGCCCTAGTATGGGTCCTCTTTTCTTCCATCCGACATAGTCAGCAGCTGCTGCTGACTAAAACAGTGGAGCTATGCGTGGATGTCTGACCTCCTTCGCACAAAGCTTGAAAACTGAGGAACCCGTGATCCCACGGGGGGTGTATAGGCAGAAGGGGAGGGGCCTTACACTTTTAAGTGTAATGCTTTGTGTGGCCTCCGGAGGCAGTAGCTATACACCCAATTGTCTGGGTCTACCAATTAGGAGCGACAAAGAAAGGGATTGTTAAACTTAAATTGGGAATAAGAGGTGGGAATCACAAACAGGCCTTGGTGAAATTAGAATGTCGCTGGATTGTGACACTAGGAACAATTACACCATTCGGCCTAAAGGAAAAATTGTCTTTTGCACCATTTCTATGAAATTGGGTTATTTTATTTTTTTTATCTCCCCCCTCTTGTTTCTGTTTTTAATGGTGTGCTCTCTATTAATTTGTGTTTTTAATTCCGTTTATTCTTATTGTTAGTTTCACCTACTCCATAATCAAGAGGTGGTTGTTTTTTTCGAGTACCCGTGCTGAGCATTGGAATCTTGGATGTCCCTAAAGAAGTGGTTTTCCCTCCAAGTGCAAATCAATCTTATTGCGGCTCTCTATATATTGTTTTATACATGTACAAAATCTTTTTGCCTATATGCTGTGTAACGCATTATTTTAAGATTCGTTATATTAACTTTTTGGGGTCCCCCATGAGGTTGCCCCTGAACCTTGGGGACCAACGTTGGCATCTCGCTCTGCTTTGATTGGCATGTTGGCTGGGTATTTAAATTTGGATTAAGGGGTTAGTGTAGTTGAGAACATATTAATAGGATTACATGGGGTTGTGTGACGCCCTGGCACCGCCAGGTGGTCACAGAAGAATACTACACCCCACACAACACCTTCCCACACCAGGTCCCATCAGCCACAATATCCTAGCCACCCCCCTAAGGGTAGGAAGGACACACCAGTGGGGAGGACCAGGCGGATTGGGAGAGCCCACATAGGGGTCTTGAGGATCCGGGGGAGGGAACAGGTGAGTTCAGTTCAGGGAGTAGTTGGAGTAGAGCCTGTCAGTGACAGGCTGTGGAGAAAGTGAAGTCTATGCCTAGTGCAGGTAGCCAGGGTAGTGGCCCTGGTCTTCTGGCTAGGTGGCAAGCAGTGGACCGTGTCCAAAGGCGATGGGAGACCAGTCGCGGGAGATCCCAGAGTGTACCGGGACAGGGCTGGAGCCCGCCGGTACCGACAGCGGAGATCCGGTCCGGAAACCATGCACAGGCGGGGTACCTGGACCCTAGTTAGAAGACGGTTGCAAACCCCTTCTCTAATTCACCAGGCCGGGAGCAAGGTTCCAGACATTGCTTCAGAAGTGTTAGCCCAGATAGAGCGAAACGGCAGCCCACCGCGGGGGATAGGGTATCCGCAAACACCCACTGAAATCCCAAGGCTCAGTTTTCGCGGGCACGTCTCCCAACCAGAACATACCGGGAGCAGACTTCCCCGTTCCATACGGAGTTGTCCAGAAGTGAGAAAAAGTACGAAGTGCCGGAGGAAGGGACATCGGTACACCAGCCGGGTGTGGGACCAGAGTACACCTGGACGCGGCAGCCGGCCACTGCCACCTTGGTTTACCAACAGACTTGTGTGCAGTTATTCAACAGTGAGTACACCAACATTCTCCGGTCCGGCCCAGCGCATCACCTCCGGCCTACAACCCTCCTCGGGTCCTGGACACTGAGCCCCGAGGCATCCACCCTTATCCACGGAGGGGTTAAACAACTAGCTGCCACTCCATCGCCCCCGGGTGCCTCCCAACAGCAGCGGTGGTATTCCATATTACCACACACCGTGGGTGGCGTCACGAAGTATCTATAGCAATCCGCGTACATATACGTCTCTTTTTATTTGAGTGTCCGCGCGACCCCCTGGTCCAGAGACCCCTCGTGCCACTGCAGATGCAGATCCGAGCAGCCCAACTGCTGACGTGGGGGCGGCACAGTTGTAAATTTGGATTCACTGTTCTGGCCATCTTGTTGCTGCACTGATCCTGTTTTAACTCTTTTGAATACCAGAGTAGACCTTATTTATATACAGAGGGAATTTCCATATAGCAGTGCTGTGTCGCTTGAATTAAAAGATGATTATGCACCGCATACAATTTGATCTTTTTCTGGACGATTTCGGCCCGCTGGTTGAGAGTGGTGGATCACGTTATGCTACCATGGAGCTCTTTTTGAGTACTGTTAATATAGATATTAAATTATGACATTGTATATGTGAATTCGTGACTCCCATGCAGCGTGGAGACTCCCTTGTATGTACTATTCTTTCGAATATAGTATATGTGTTATGGTAACATCCTTATTGTGTATTGTGACTCATAGCAACCTGGGTTTGCTGGAATGGGAAGATATGTATGTGATGCATACTCCTATAATTATGGCAAACCTATTATTATATATTTTTTGATCCTTTCCAGATGTTACCTTTAGCATTACAGCCCGCCAATCATATCAGAATATGGCATTGAGATTGTATTTATCTTTCCCCATGTTGGTCGCGCCGATCAGGAGCAACACATTCATTTCCATACCCAGTATAGGATGCCCTTACCTGTGCCCGGTTTGAAACTAGCCGCGCCCTTGGCACGCATGCACGGCGTGATCTCTCCTTGTGATTTCTTGAATGTCGGCTTCCAAAACGGGATGGGGCGGGCACAGTGTGACAACACTTTGGTGCCTGCGTCACTTCCGGGAATGGTCCGATGACAGATAATCCGGATGAGATCCTGCCCCCCATTCGGCCGTCTGTGGGCGTTCGGCAATCACACCGGCATCTAAACACTGATATAAAAAGCCTCCTCATGCTGCACACCATGTCGCAGACCGAAGAAGACCACAAAACGCGTTGGTTGTCTATCTGTTCAGGATCACTATGGTAAGCACTAGAACTGTGTTTTGTTGATGTGTGCACATGTCACTGATGTAATCGGCACATGTCTGTTTAATTTTACTACCTTCCCAGTGGTGATCCATCAGACTCACTATTTGCTCTGGATGTATTATCTGATACCTGTATGTTATGTATTTACTACTTTTAGATCTCTCTGTGTGTAATTTATAAGAATTATCTTTTTTATATAATAAAGATTTTCAACTTTTTCATATGATATGATCTGGTTTGAGATTAATTTTTCAAACACATTAGCTAGGTTGCTTTTCCCTTTTTTCTCTGATTTTCATACTGCAGTTACAGCAGACATGTTCCATGATCACGAGCTGTGACTTTAAATATGTAGAAGAGCTGAATCGCCACGGGACCTCGTTTGGATTACGCCAGACCTGCAGGGGTGTTTTTGCTCTCAGTTCACATATGGGAGCCAGTGGGAGGTGAGTGCGCAGCTCCTCTCACTGTGTGCTGGTACTGTGTGGTGGCCGCTGTTGTGGTGGTTTCGTGTCAGTGGGGCGGTGGGGCCTGGAGCCATGGGGGCTTCGCCTTGCAGCATGGGTGCTGTGATGCACCAGGTCGCCTGCCCTGCTGGCGCTTTGTCGCTGCAGCAGCAGTTACTGCGCAGTGCCGCACTATAAGGTTCAGAGTAGGGACCCACTCAGAGGTTCACCATGACGTGGCAGTGGGCTTAATACAGTCTGATCAGGATGGTAACAAAGACCCTCATGTTCTGTTATTTAAATTTTTGCCTAACTGCTTTAGGCTAGCGCCACACATCCGTGCCTCCGGTACGTGTTTGGCATTTTTTACACGTACCGGCGGCACGGAGACATGTTCAGCAATGCTACCCTATGGTAACAGGCACACACACGTAAAACCACACGGAACGTGTGTCCGTGTGCGTTTGTACGTGTGTGCGATTTTCAAAGCGCTGACATGTCAGTGTTTTCTCCGGCAGCACGGGTGTCACACGGCCCGCACCCGTACCACACGGGTGTAGTGTGGATGCGGTCCCGTGTGACAGGCGCCGGAGAAAACACACATGTCAGTGAAAAAAAAACAAAACATTAACTCACCTTCTCCAGCCCTCCTGTCTCTGCCGCTGCTGCCTCTTGCTGCCGACCGCCGCTCATTATTCTCATTGAATATTCACTTCACTGCCTGGCAGCAGCAGCAGCGGGAGACGGGAGGGCTGGAGACCGAAGATCAGCACCACGGACAGCAGCGCGGATAGCAGGAAGGACCAGGTGAGTATAATAATTACCGATTCTACGTGTGCTATCGCGGATAGCACACGTAGAACACACGTGTCACGCACGTACCAGAGACACGTACTTACCTGCACGCAACACGCAGGGGAAATACGTGTCTCTCGGCACGTGCGTGAATTTCACGTGAGTGTGGCAGAAGCCTTATACACACACACACACACACACACACACACTCTAACGTCTTGTATTCTCCTGTATACTGGTTACAATATCCTATATACAAGCGTCAGATGTTATATACTGATAATATGTGACTGGTGTAATATCTGATGTTCTGCAGTTATAGTATATTATATACTATCACATATAATATACTATGTGTACAGTGATGAAAGAAGGTTTTTTTGAATTTCATTCCAAATAAAGGATTTTCTTGGTGTTTGTGTTCATTTCTTTTTATTTACTGGATTAGTGATGGGGGGGGGGTGTCTCAGACCCCTTCCCATCACAAATTTTAGTCTTGATTACAGTTGTGAGCAGTTATTAACAACTTATTAACCTGATTGTCACCACATCAGGGCAATCGAGAACAGCAGGGTAAAGTGCCGGGATTGTCGCCTGCGGTTCCTCTTATTTTCATACACAGACAAGAGAAGCACAGGATTGGAGGCTGCAGCCTGTAGCTATATGCTTTATCTATGCTGGGTATCATATTACGGGGAGACCCTATGCCAATTTTTATTTATTTTTTTATTTTTAGACCATGATAGTGACCCGCATACAGCACCTGTGATTGGTTGCAGTAGGTCACTGTCACACAGGCTTGAGGTGCATCTGATGGCAACCAATCAAAGACGCCAGGTCGGCCGGTGAGCAGGGAAAGGAAGGAAAGCAGTGCATATGCGAAGGGCGGTGCAGAAAGTGAATGCGCAACATGGAAGCAGTTTGCCGCCATGACAGAGCCTCGTATGAAGTGCTGGTTTAATTCTTCTTATTCTTTTTTTTTTTTTTTTTAAATTTCTCGAGTGCCAGATCCGAATCAAACACCTGGATTCCCGGACCCGGCACCCGCGTACCTTTGAAACCGCGCGGATCCGGACTTTTACAGCCCAGGTCCGCTCATCCCTAGCTAATACTTGACCCTAACTTGTTTTTGCCTGACAGCGGAGGTTGCTATCCTAAGATCATGTAATAGCTCCCGCACTTCTCAATGGCTGACCCCATAACTGCACTGTAAGCTATAAACCAAGTGTAACACAAAAATACCAATAACCAGCAAATGAAGTGCAAACAGGCAGAAGGAGAGACACAGGGCTAGGAACATGCAAATAGTCGTACAGGAATTATGGAATAAAAAAAAAATAAAGAATAACAGAATACATGTAAACCCTCCCAAACCTACATAAAAAAAATAGGAGATGGAACGGGATTCACACAAACTGCAAGGAATAGAAATAGTAATGTCTCAGTAAGAAAACCTTAAACGAGGAGCTGTGACTCCAGACAACCGACCATCCAGTAATCTGGGTTCAGACCCCGGAGTGGAGCCATGACAGATATAATGTAACGTCATTAGAATCTCTCACCTCTCCAGTAAGCCGGAAGAGGAACTCTAGGATGAGATGTAATAACCTCTCTGCCATATTGTCCTGGTCACTATCCATCCTTGACGGATCAATCATGAAAACTCTTCGATATATAGAAAATGTCCACTGAGACGATCCGATCTTGTAGGGACCTGAATGGGAAGATGATGTAAGAAAATTTCTGCAGCGCCACAGGTTGAGGCATGTGGCTACTGGCATTAATGTGATTGTTTGGCCGCAACGCATCATCAGGTCTATATAAGACCCATTGATGCGATGCTTGTAACAAACTGTTTTCTCAACTCCCATCAGACAAATAAAGTAAGTTTCCCTCCTACATATTGTACACTTGTACCCTACAATGCCTTTCATCAGGCACTAAAAAAAAGAGAATTTTGTTTACTTACCGTAAATTCTTTTTCTTATAGTTCCGTATTGGGAGACCCTGACCTTGGGTGTTTAGCTTCTGCCTCTGGAGGACACACAAAGTACTAGACTTAAAAGTGTAGCTCCTCCCTCTGAGCTTATACACCCCCTGGTGAGCCAGTCCCAGCCAGTTTAGTGCAAAAGCTGAAGGAGAATAGCCACCCATAAGTAGAACAGAGCAAGAGCCGGAACAACCGGAGACTCTGTCCACGACAACAGCCGGTGATAACACGCGGAACAAGAAATTGCCAACATGCAACAGGGAGGGTGCTGGGTCTCCCAATACGGAACTATAAGAAAAATAATTTACGGTAAATAAACAAAATTCTCTTTATCGTTCCTTTGGGAGACCCAGACCTTGGGACGTTCCAAAGCAGTCCCTGGGTGGGAAATAAACAGAAAAACTAAGAAGTAGGCAGAACCTAACTTCACAAATGGGCGACAGCCGCCTGAAGGATGCGTCTGCCCAAGCTCGCATCTGCCGAAGCATGAGCATGCACTTGGTAGTGCTTCGAGAAAGTATGCAGGCTAGCCCAAGTGGCAGCCTGACAGACTTGTTGAGCCGTAGCCTGGTGCCTAAAAGCCCAAGAGGCACCGACAGCTCTGGTCGAGTGTGCCTTGATCCCCGGCGGGGGAGGCACCTGAGTACTCTGGTAGGCGTCCGAAATGGTCGACCTAATCCAACGGGCTAAGGTCGGCTTAGAAACAGGGAGGCCCTTGCGCCGACCTGAGGTTAGCACAAAAAGAGAGGTGCACCGCCTGAGCGCAGCGGTGCGAGACACATAGATCCGGAGAGCACGCACCAGATCTAGAGTATGCAGCGCTTTTTCAAAGCGATGAACAGGAGCCGGACAGAAGGAAGGTAAGGTAATGTCCTGGTTAAGGTGGAAGGGAGAGACCACCTTAGGAAGAAAGTCCGGAGTCGGACGGAGAACCACCTTGTCTTGATGAAAAAACTAAAAAAGGTGACTCCGAGGAGAGCGCAGCCAAATCAGAGACTCTCCTGAGAGAAGTTATGGCAACCAGAAAGGCCACTTTCTGAGAAAGACGATACAAAGAAACCTCCCCAAGAGGCTCAAAAGGGGGTTTCAGCAATACCGTGAGGACCAAGTTAAGGTCCCAGGGATCCAAGGGCCGCCGATAAGGCGGAATGATGTGAGACGCGCCTTGCATGAAGGTGCGGACCTGAGCCAGCCGAGCGAGACGCCGCTGGAACAGAACTGACAGAGCTGAGACTTGTCCCTTGAGAGAGTTGAGGGACAGTCCTAGCTGCAGACCGGACTGTAGAAAAGACAGAAGGGTCGGCAAAGAGAATGGCCAAGGAGGATGGCCGGTAGAGCGACACCAGGACAGGAAAATTTTCCAAGTCCTGTGATAGATCTTAGCGGAGGAAGACTTACGGGCCCGAGTCATAGTGGAGAGGACTTCAGGAGGAATACCAGAAGCCGTCAAAATCCAGGACTCAAGAGCCACGCCGTCAATTTGAGGGCCGCAGAATGCGGGTGGAAAAACGGACCTTGCGAGAGTAGATCTGGACGGTCCGGGAGATGCCACGGCATCTCTACGGACAGTTGGAGCAGGTCCGGATACCAAGCTCGCCTGGGCCAGTCCGGTGCAATGAGGATGACTCGACGGCCCTCCATTCTGATCTTGCGCAGGACTCTGGGCAAGAGAGCTAGAGGGGGAAACACGTAGGACAGACGAAACTAGGACCAGTCTTGAACCAGAGCGTCCGCGGCGAAGGCCTGAGGATCGTGGGAGCGAGCCACGTAAACAGGAACTTTGTTGTTGTGACGGGATGCCATTAGGTCCACGTCCGGAGTGCCCCATTTGCGGCAGATTGACTGAAGCACTGCCGGGTGCAGGGACCACTCGCCACCGTCCACGGTTTGACGGCTGAGATAATCTGCCTCCCAGTTTTCCACGCCTGGGATGTGGACTGCGGATGTGGTGGACTTGGAGTCCTCCGCCCATTGAAGGATGCGTTGTACCTCCATCATTGCCAGGCGGCTGCGTGTCCCGCCTTAGTGATTGATGTAGGCAACCGCTGTCGCGTTGTCTGACTGGACTCGAATGTGCCTGCCCGCCAACAGGTGGTGAAATGCTAGGAGAGCTAGAAGCACGGCTCTGGTTTCCAGCACATTGATTGAAAGGGCTGACTCGGACGGAGTCCAAGTGCCCTGCGCTCTGTGGTGGAGACATACCGCTCCCCAGCCGGATAGACTGGCATCCGTGGTGAGAATCACCCAGGACAGGGCCAGGAAGGAGCGCCCTTGGGACAGGGAGAGGGGCCGAAGCCACCACTGAAGAGAGCTCCTGGTCCGTGGCGACAGAGCCACTAACCTGTGTAAGGAGGAAGGCCGCTTGTCCCAACAGCGGAGAATGTCCAGCTGCAGGGGGCGCAGATGGAACTGGGCAAAGGGAACCGCCTCCATGGACGCCACCATTTGACCCAGCACCTGCATCAGACGCCTGAGGGTATAATGGCGGGGCCTCAGCAGAGAGCGCACCGCTAGCTGGAGTGACTGCTGTTTGATTAAGGGCAACTTCACAAGTGCCGGCAAAGTCTCGAACTGCATCCCTAGGTACGTGAGACTCTGGGTCGGAGTCAGAGTGGATTTGGGAAGATTGACAAGCCACCCGAATTGGGCTAGAGTGGCGAGAGTGAGCGAGACACTCCGCTGACAGTCTGCGCTGGATGGAGCCTTGACTAGAAGGTCGTCCAGGTAAGGGAGCACTGCCAACCCCTGGAGGTGCAGAACCGCAATCACTGCTGCCATGACCTTGGTGAATACCCGAGGGGCCATGGCTAACCCGAAGGGGAGAGCCACGAATTGGAAATGATCCTCTCCGATTGCAAAACGTAACCAATGCTGGTGTGAAACTGCAATTGGCACATGTAGATAGGCATCTCTGATGTCGATGGACGCCAGGAAATTCCCTTGGATCATTGAGGCAATGACTGATTGCAGAGACTCCATGCGAAAATGCCGCACCCGAACATGCTTGTTGAGAAGCTTGAGATCCAGGATGGGCCGGAAGGTACCGTCCTTTTTGGGAACTAGGAAGAGGTTTGAGTAAAAACCTCTGAACCGTTCCCGAGCGGGAACTGGTACAATTACTCCGTTTGCCTGCAAGGATGCCACGGCCTGTGAGAAGGCGGCGGCCTTGGAGCAGGGGGGAGTTGAGAGAAAAAATCTGTTTGGCGGGCTGGAAGAGAATTCTATCCTGTAGCCGTGAGATATGATATCTCTCACCCACTGATCGGAGAATTGTTTTAACCAAGCGTCGCCAAAGTGGGAGAGCCTGCTACCGACTAAGGACGTTGCTGGAGCGGGCAGAGAGTCACGAGGAGGCTGCCTTAGTGGCAGAACCTCCTGCGGTCTTCTGCGGACGCGCTTTTGGGCGCCAGTTGGATTTCTGGTCCTTAGCTGAGTTAGCGGACGAGGCGGAGGGCTTAGAGGACGACCAGTTGGAGGAACGAAAGGAACGAAACCTCGACTGATTCCTACCCTGGGCGGGTTTCCTGGTCTTGGTTTGTGGCATGGAAGTACTCTTCCCGCCAGTAGCTTCCTTAATAATTTCATCCAGCTGTTCACCGAACAGCCGGGAACCAGCAAAAGGGAGCCCAGCAAGGTACTTCTTTGAAGAAGCATCTGCCTTCCACTCTCGAAGCCACAAGATCCTGCGGATAACGAGGGAATTAGCTGAAGCCACCGCAGTGCGGTGAGAAGCCTCTAGCATGGCAGACATGGCATAAGATGAAAAAGCTGAAGCTTGAGAAGTTAAGGCAACCATCTCAGGCATAGATTCCTTGGTGAGGGAATGCATCTCCTCTAGAGAAGCAGAGATGGCTTTGAGAGCCCACACTGCTGCAAAAGTCGGGGAAAACGCGGCCCCCGCCGCTTCATACACAGATTTGGTCACAAGGTCAATCTGACGGTCAGTGGAATCCTTAAGTGAGGAACCGTCAGCCACCGACACAACGGTTCGGGCTGAGAGCCTAGACACCGGGGGGTCTACCTTTGGGGAGTGAGACCACTCCTTGACCACCTCAGGTGGAAAGGGGAAACGGTCATCAGAACCACGCTTTCGGAAGCGTTTGTCAGGACAGGCCCTGGGTTTGGTCACAGCGGTCTGAAAACTGGAGTGGTTAAAGAACACACTCTTTACTCTCTTAGGCGAGGTAAACTGGTGCTTTTCTGCCAGAGAGGGTTGCTCCTCTGATACTGGCGGATTGAGATCCAGTACAGAATTAATAGAAGCAATCAAGTCACTAAGATCTGAGTCACCCTCGAGATCGATGGGGTACATGGAGTTAGCCTCCGAGCCCCCCGTAAGGGCATCCTCCTCATCCTGCGAGTCAGCTCTTGAATCAGAGCCGCGGGATGAGGAGGGAGAGGAAACCCTGCGCCTTCTCTTAGGAGGACGGGGTCTGGGACCTGATGATGAATCCTCTGTGAGCTCCGATGGACGGAGGTCAGAGGATAGGGATCCTAAAGGACCTTTAGAAAGAGCAATAGAGGCACCCTGTGAGGAGGGCTGATGCATATTCATCAAAGTCCTGGACAAAAGTCCCCTGGACTCAGCAAATGACTGGGATATAGACCTAGAGAAGGACTCTACCCAGGCCGGGGGTTCAGCCACAGGTGCAGAGGCAGCCGGAGAGACCACTGGGGGTGAGACTCCAGGCTGTGGCACCGCCAAGTTAGAGCAGACATCACAATGTGGATAGGTGCTCGGCTCAGGCAGCAGGAGCTTACATGCAGCGCATACAGTATAAAGCTTTGGAGCCTTGCTCCTCGTGTGAGACATGCTGCTGGAGTGGGGGCTCTGCAAGAGAATGAACCCCAGGGAGAATACACAGAGGTCCACAACCAGAGACCAGCTGTGGCTTACAAGACCGCTGGAAGCGGTGCTGTGTGCCCTCCAGATCCGGAAGCCCGGACCCCCAATGCACAGCACCTCAGCAGGGATGCAGAGTGCAGAAAAGCCCAGCGCAGAGTGAACTCTGCCTAAGAAAATGGCCGCCGGAGTGAAGAGAGGGGGCGGGACTTGGGGGCGTTCCTGTAGGAGAGCGGGAACTGGAGGGCCATAGAGACCTGCAGGGGAGGAGACACGCCCCAGCAATGGGGAGTGTCCCTCCCCTTTGCAGGACGGCCGCCGGGAGGAGCCGTGCCTGTCCCTCTGCATGAGTGACATGCGACGGTAGTTAACAGAAACTAGGCCTCCGGCAAAGCCGGGGCCTAAATTTAAGCGGCAAGGCCGACGCGCAGGCACCATCGGCGCGGTTCTCGGGCAAAAGCTAGAGAACCCGCCGGAAATGTCAAAATAAATACATTCAGCATACTCTCCCCATACAATAAAGAACAGGGACCCCCAACATATAAACGTCTCAGGTACTTAGCTGCTGAGACGCAGGGCCAGGTCCCTGGGGATGAGTGCTCCGGTCCAGCAGAATCCTCAAGGGGCTGTGGATGGAGACCGGTCTCCTGCCAGGCATGGAGACCGTGCTGGCTCCCACTTCAAGCCAGAGCCCAGGAGGGATGGTGAAGGAGCACGGCATGTAAGGCTCCAGTCTTGGAAATCAACCTTACAACACCGGACACAGTGGGGTGAGAAGGGACATGCCGGGGGTCCAGACGTGGACCCGCACGTCTTCAATCTCTTCCAAAAAAGGAAAAAAAATCATGAGAATGCATGTGTGGATGTATGCCTCCTGAACACAAAGCGATAAACTGGCTGGGACTGGCTCACCAGGGGGTGTATAAGCTCAGAGGGAGGAGCTACACTTTTAAGTGTAGTACTTTGTGTGTCCTCCGGAGGTAGAAGCTAAACACCCAAGGTCTGGGTCTCCCAAAGGAACGATAAAGAAAGATGTTTTTAGCCTTGTTTAACCTAATAAATAATTGAAAAAAATTAAGTAGGGTCCCTCTCATTTTTGATAACTGAAGAAGGTAAAGCCTAAAAATAGCAGCCGGCACATCACATTACAAGCGCCATCTTTGGAGTTTTGCCCCGGCTCTTCTCGATTGCTCTGGTGTGGTGGCAATCAGGTAATGGTTTTTGGGGTTGATGTCAACATGTGAATTGTTGAAAAATAAATTGCTGACTGAAGAATAGTGTGGGGGAGTCTTTATTCAAAGAAACTACTGTATTTTTCGAATTATAAGACACACTTTTCCTACCAAAAACTTGGGAGGAAAATGAGGGGTGTGTCTTATAATCTGACTATAGCTTACCGGGGGGGTGGTGGAGAGGGGGGGGGTCGCAAAAAGTCGGGAGAATGCTGCGGCAGCTGTGCAGGGGCTGCGGTTTATTCAGAGACTGGCGCTGGGGCGGCTGTGCAGTGTCAGCAGCTGCTGTGCGGGGTCTATGCGTGGTTTAAATTGGCTGGTGCTGGGGCTGCGGTGCGTGGTCTCTGGCGACTGTACTGGTGCTGTGGGTCGGGTGGTGAGGACTTCAAATAATGCCACCCGTAGTCGGCGCGTGCGCAGTTGGAGCTCTCGGCTTAAGCTCTCATCTGCGTAAGCGCTGCCTCCGGCCCACTGATCTCCCTCCAGCGGACTTCAGGAAAATGGCGCCCTGAGGTGGCACTTGAGCAGATGAGATCTCTGCTTCCCATGGAGCTTAGAGCTCAATGTGTGCTGACTCCGGATGCCATTTCGTTCAAGCCCTCACCGTGGGCAGTTATTGCAGCAGCAGCCGCCACAGCCTGAGCCCAAACACAGCTGCTCCAGCATGGCAGCACCACCACAGCAGCACCAGCCTCCGCCGCAGCCCGAGCCCCAGCCTCCGCTGCTGCAGTACAGCTGTCCCAGCCTCCCCTCTGGTAAGACACCACTGGATTACAAGACGGACACCCTTTTTTTTTTCCCCACCTTTTCTTGCTCTGAATTTGGGGTGCATCTTATAATCCAGTGTGTCTTACGGTATTTTTTTTTTTTTTTGTTTGTTTTTTTTTTCCCACTTGTCACTTACCGGGTTAGTTGTGGGGATGTCCGATAGATGCGTCTCAATTACTAACCCTGGGCTTGATGTCAGCTGACATCAACCCCAATAAATATTACTCCAATTGCCAATGCCCCAGGGCAATCAGGAAAAGCCGGGGAAAAGCACCAGAATTGACGCATCTTGTGGATCTTTTCAGCTATGGGACCCAATAATTTCTATGTACACTCCTGCCCCTCACTCCTCTTCATATATGTTGAACTATGTGTTACGCTAATCTTTTATCTTGTTTGAACTCTGCTGCAGTGTATGTTGGTGCAATATATTATAATATTATTATAATAATTAGAAATTATTATTATTATTAATAATAATTTCTAAGCTCCCTTGGCTGCAAATATGCAATTACTTGTAAAGTAATATTGGCGATTTGTGCAAATATAACAAGTTAATCAAACCGTGACAAGTAAACTATTTCAAATTGGCTAATCTCTGCTTTATTCTAGACTAATTAATGTAACAAGATATTTCATACAATAGATGGCGGCTCCTGCACCATCAACAGCGCAAATCTAGAGCTGCACAAGAAGCCAAACAGGTCCACATTCTGCAAATATAACTGTCACGATAATTTACATGGCCGTCTACATCCAGCCTTATCAAACATATTGTCTACAGCAGGACGATCTCCCATTTACTAGGCACTAATTTATTTACCATTTAATAATCAATATGCACTAGCACTTGTGACGTATCAACCGGCTGTATAACAAAGGGCCAGTATGTTTTGCAGAAGCGTGGGTGCTCTGCAATGTGAAGTTGGCTGGGACCTGTGGTTCCACAGGATTGCATTACATGCAGAGCCATGGAAGGGTGTATGATGCTGATTACACACTCCTTACCACCTGTGGGTGTGGCTCCAGGGGTTAAAGCAATCCTGTCTCTGAACCTAGGTGGAGTGTGTCTAGGGCAGTCTAGATAGAGACTAGCTCCAGACGTCCAGTGTGTGGACTGGAAACAAGTGAGAGCAGAGCCGAGAGCTCTGGATGGAGCAACCTGTGTGGATGCTGAGCACAGGGCTCCGATATGAAGTCTGAGTCGAGACTGAGGTGAGTGCAGCCAGACCAGGGCTGTAGGGCCGAACCTCTCCTGGAGGAGACACAGACCCAGTGGTCTGCAGAGGGCCCTGGGGCCGAGAAGGAACCTCAGCTAGAGTTGTACGCTGGCAGGAGCCAGAGAGAGGGGAAGTTGCTTAAACTTCCATTATGGACTTATTGTTTATATGTTTGAGGGCAGTTTATGCTGAGTGTTTTTTAAATAAACTGCCGGAATTTCTAGGAAGAGACTGTGTACGTGTGTTGCTGAAGCTACCTCACACCGCTGCAAGCGAGTGGAACCCCCACGTTGCAGGGCGCAACGTTACACACTTTACTATATTTCTTCTATTACCATGAGACCATTGTAGTAAAATAAGACATATTGGGGGTTGAATACTTTTTCAGGAGATCAACGATTCATTTACATTGTGGTACAGAGATTTTTTTGAAATTGCATGGATATTTCGTATATTATTTTATGATATTTGTTTGCCCAGGAATTTTTTATCATTATCCATCTTTTGATTTGATTTTAATGATATATGTATGTGTGTTCAATAAAGATTTTTTGTTTATGATATTTTTGGGTCATTCTTATTCTTTTGGAAGTACAGCAGGACGATGTCTGAAAGGCATTTTACTAAAATTCACACAGAAGCCTCCAGCAGATCCAGGAGACACATAAGATACAGAATAACCTTCCCCTGAGCTATTCCATACCGGTTTGTGACGCCCTGACAAAATCAGGTTATCACAGAAGACTGCATCCATCTTCCAGATGCAGGATTCCCTCCTCCTTGGCGCTCCATCACAACCCCACACAGGTACACAACACCAGCCACAAAGCCTAGTCACCACCCCCCCAAAGGACAATAGGGACACACCAGTGAGCTCCCACAGTAAAGACACCAGGAGTGGACTTTCCCATTTTATGTGGGTTAGTCAACACACGAAACACCAATTAGAGTGCAGGAGGAAGGGCCCCTGTTCTGTTCACCGGTGTGCTGGACCCGAGCACACCCCTCCGGAGGTTACCGGTATCCGGCACTTGGTTTACTATCTGGACTCTGTGTGATTCATTAAAAAACAGTGAGTACACCGGTATCATCAGGTCCAGCCTGCAGACTGTGCCCCAGCATTCAATTCCACCTGCACCTGGGCCCCGGGACTACACCTCCCCTACCCGTGGAGGGGATACCATCCTGCTGCCCCCGCTCCATCGGCTCCGGGCATCCCATACAAAGGCAGTGGCGGTGTTACCAACAATCACCACAACCCACGGGTGGCGTCACTGACAAGCTCTCCCCTGTAAATAACCCCTTTTCACTTGCGGGCGACACACGGGTGCTCAGGCCCTGGATCCGGTTCCCCCAGGAGCCACCACAGCGACCCCGGATCCGAGCGTCACGAGCAGCCCTCCCCCCCCTTTTTACCACGGTCTGTCCCCTGCCCGCTACATGTACGTTTGACTCAATAAAATACACAACGGATTCAAAAGGTTTATGTCAGTTTTCTGTTTTCTGGCGTAAAACACTCTGAAGAGTCACAAAATCTTGCAACTTTTGAGGTGTTTACATCAGTCCTGTCCAGATCCACCAAAGTGGGCAGAGCATGGCGTCTCCCCTCTGGCGAACAGTCAAAAGTTCCACTACTCTAGTGATGTAAGTTACTCCGGAAATGTTACTCCAGACCTTGAATGCAGCAGCATTTCTAGCAAAGCGCACTCCATAGAGAAGACGTGCCGAATTAATTAATAGGCATTTTCCTCTTAAGGAATTTGGCTCATCTTACCTCACACACCCCTTCATTAAGAATGGAGTCCACAGTGCAAGTCTTAATGAAGCGTCACCTACATTATTAAGCATAAAATCCACCTCAAATATTCCATGTGAACACATTCTGATAAATCATAAAGTTATTGTAGAAGCCAGTGATGGAGTAAAATCTGTGACTCCTCTGCATTTAGTGGTCACTACTCACCTGTGCGGTTATCTGTAGGAATCTCCTCTTTACACCGCTCATCACCCCTCACATATGTCTCTGTAGTATTAATATGGGTCAGATCTTCACCCTGAAACAAATATTGTAAAAGTCATAGTCAGATGAAGAAGTCGCATGAAATGATTCAGAAGAACAGAAAAGATCAGAAATGACCAAAACTGACAGCAGTAGATATCACAGAGCTGCAGGTCTCCTGTATAATCCAACCTGTCACCTCCTAATTGTAACCAGCAGTCTCCATAACCAGAAAATTGTGAGAAGATCCAGACATCTAATGTCTATGATCAGCTTTATCCTGTCATCTCCACCAAGTATACATTGAGTAAAGAAAGTATTCAGACCCCTTTACATTTTTTACCCTTTGTTTCATTGCAGCCATTTGGTAAATTCAAAAAAGTTCATTTTTTTTCTCATTAATGTACACTCTGCACCCCATCTTGACAGAAAAAAAACCCCAGAAAGGTAGAAAATTTAGCAAATTTTTTAAACAAGAAAAACTGAAATATTACGTGGTCATAAGTTTTCAGACCCTTTGCTCAGTATTGAGTAGAAGCACCCTTTTGAGCTAGTACAGCCATGAGTCTTCTTGGGAATGATGCAACAAGTTTTTCACACCTGGATTTGAGGATCCTCTGCCAATTCTTCCTTGCAGATCCTCTCCAGTTCCATCAGGTTGGACGGTGAACAGCCATTTTCAGGTCTCTCTAGAGATGCTCAATTGGGTTTAGGTCAGGGCTCAGGCTGGTCCAGTCAAGAATGGTCACAGAGTTGTTCTGAAGCCACTCCTTTGTTATTTTAGCTGTGTGCTTAGGGTCATTGTCTTGTTGAAAGGTGAACCTTCAGTCAAGTCTGAGGTCCCGAGCACTCTGGAAAAGGTTTTCTTCCAGGATCTCTCTGTACTTGGCAGCATTCATCTTTCCTTCAATTGCAACCAGTCGTCCTGTCTCTGCAGCTGAAAAACACCCCGATAGCATGATGCTGCCACCACCACATTTCTGTAGCACCCCTGATGTAGCAGGTGCCACAAAATATGTAACCTGTGAACAACCCAAAACCTGGAATACCAGTGCCGGTGACAACACAACACGCAAACACACAACCCCGTTTCCCTGCCTGGAGACAGCTTAGAGACGGGCCTGATGGAAGCCGCCTATTGGAAGAGGGCTCATCCAATCGGTAAGCTAGAAATCCGGAAGGGGGAGGGGCTGGACTTAGAGAGCGGGAACTGAAGTCAGTTAAGAGCGAGAAGGACGTCAATTAGGAGTGAGCAAGATGTGAGAAAGTAAGAGAAAGCTAAAACTTAAAAAAATAACTGAAGCTAAAAAGGAGGAGATTTGCTGTGGTATAAGGAACCAGTGCTTAAGGAGCCCAGGATTGCCAGAGGAGTGCGGGACCAGCATCCAGCACAGGCGGGGTGCAAAACCCTTGAACGGGAGTAAGTTTCAAGCTACCTGTTAAATCTGCCAGGTAAGGGGATCATTAGGGTCCCTCACAAACCTGAGTGTACGGAGCAAAGCAGCAAGGAGGGGACCTGGGGACAGGAGTTCAGCCCATTAAATTGTCCAAGCTGCCTGCTATACGGGTAAAGACTGAAGCGGAGGGGATCCCAGGAAGGTTTAGGCCACAGGGACCCACCAAAAACCAAAGTGTGCACAGAGGACATCTCACTAGGTCACTAACTGGTACTGAGAACAAGGGGTGAGGGAACACCTGAAAACCAGCACCACCCGGGTGGCGGTACCATAACAGTGAGTAAAAGGCAGTTTAAACTGCAGTTCCTGGGTGGCTTGAATCCTTTCTACATTTGGGCATCATAAGCTCACACTGCACACTACTACCACCATCATCTTTCTCTTCCGGGGCCTAGCCCTACTTGCGGAGGGCAAGAACACCTGAGCTGCATTATACTACTCTCCCTAGGAAGATCACGCAGCCGTGGCTCCTACAAAATAGCCGCAACCCGCAAGTAGCTTAGTCAAAAACATTCATACACTTTTTTTTTTTTTACCCTTTTTTGGATCAACCCCCGGGGACACGGAACCGGGCATCGGTCGTGACCACAAATTTTCTGTTCACCACATGCCCGGGACCGAGTATCCTACCGCCCTGGGGCCACATTTCACTGTTGGGAATGTATTGGGAAAATGAGCAGCAATGTCTGGTTTTCTCCACACATACCGCTTAGAGTTATCACGAAAAAGTTATATCTTCGTCTCATCAGACCAGAGAATCTTATTGCACATAGTCTGGGAGTCCTTCATGTGGTTTTTTTTTTTGCAAACTCTATGCATGTTTTCATATGTCGTGCACTAAGGAGAGGCTACTGTCGGGCCACTCTGCTATAAAGGCCCGACTGGTGGACGGCTACAGTGATAGCTGACTTTGTGCAACTTTCTTCCATCTCCCTACTGCATCTCTGGAGCTCAGTCACAGTAATCTTGGGATTCTTCTTTACCTCTCTGACCAAGGCTCTTCTCCCACAATTGCTCAGTTTGGCTAGACGGCCAGGTCTAGGAAGAGTTCTGGTGGTCCCAAACTTCTTCCATTTAAGGATCATGGAGGCCACTGGGCTCTTAGGAACCTTGAGTACTGCAGAAATTCTTTTGTAACCTTAGCCAGATCTGTACCTTGCCATAATTCTGTCTCTGAGCTCCTTGGGGCAGTTCCTTTGGAACTCATTCTCATTTGGTCTGACATGCACTGTGAGCTGTGAGGTCTTATATAGACAGTCATATATATACACACATATATATATATATATATATATACATACATAATTTATATTATATACACACACACATACTTTCCAAATCAAGTCCTATCAGTTTAATTAAACACAGCTGGACTCCATTGAAGGAGCAGAACCATTTCAAGGAGGATCACAAGGAAATGGACAGCATGTGACTTAAATAGGAGTGTCTGAGTAAAGGATCTGAATACTTATGACCAGGGATGGGTGAACCCCCCGATGTTCGGGAGACTCGCCCGAATGTTTTGTAAAGTTCGCGTTCGGGTTCTGATATAACGCGAACTTGCGACCGAATACGGAACTTGGTCTTTACAGTTATGGAATGGGGCAGGAGGGCTGTAAAATAAAGAACACAGTTAATAATAAACATTGCCATTATACTTACAGGTCCCGCGAAGCGTCCTGCAGACTCTGCCTCCTGCAACTTCTCCTTCCGAGTCCGCTCATCGCTGTGCGGCCTGGTAACCAAAGGACCTTCCATGACATCATAGCATGTGACCAGTCATGTGTGAATGTTGTATTATCTCATTCGCTACAGACTGGACACATGGCTAGGACGTCATGCTAGATGCTGTCAGTGCATCTTGCCGTACGCAATGCTCACCAAAGCATCTCAGTATACTTGGTGGGCGCCGTGTGATGCTCGGGCATATGCTCTGCTCCCCGTCCCTGCATTTCAGCACTCTTTATAGAGTCAGCCCACATGCAGGGATTGGCTGCCACAGCCGGTGATGAAGAGCGGCGCCAGGAATCAGGTGATCGGAGATCACCGTTGCTATAGTAACCTGCCCGTCAGGTTACTATGGCAACAGTGGCAGCGGTGACATCACTGCTTACCAACCCGCAGCTTCTGCTCACTCACTGAGTGATTACACAGCACAGGGGAGCAAAAGTGTTCTTCCTCCCATCCCGTGGTGTCTCATAGCAGAGCTGCATGGGTTGAAGGAGAAAGATGACATTAAATCTCTAAGTGTGTCTGTGTATTTATTTCTAATAAAGTATTTTTTCTCTGTGTGAGTTCTTTTTTTAAACCTTTATCGGAGATTCTCAATTGCCAGGTCAAACTTGGCCTGACATTAAGAATCTCTGGCTTAATACTAGCTAGTAAAACAAAGCTGTTATTAACCCCTTATTACCCAGCGTTCCACCCAGCACTATGGCCGCTGGAAGAGTTGGATACAGCGCCAGAAGATGGCGCTTCTATGACAACACCATTTTCTGGGGCGGCTGCAGACTGCAATTTGTATCAGAGAGGGCCCGGAAAGCTTGGGCCAACCTGCGCTGCGGATTCCAATCCCCAGCTGCCTGTTTGTACCTGGCTGGACACAAAAATTGGGCGAAGCCCATGTAGTTTTTTTGTTTTTTTTTTTTAATTATTTCATGAAATTCAGTGAGAAGCAAAGCGCAATGTCAACTCTGCTTCATCCCTGTGCACAGACAGTGTCTATACACAGTGAGAAGCACAGAGCCATGTCAGGTCTGCTACATCGCTCTGGACAGAGCGATATAGCAGGCTGACAGTGAGGGGATGATTGCACTTACGTCTCGCATTGCATCACCCCACTCTCCCAACAGCAGTGCCTCAGCTGCATGGAAATACATGCAGCTGACCAGCTGCCGTCGGGAGATTCATCGCATCACGGTGCACCTGGACCTTTGATGACGTCATACTCATGTGAGCAGTCTGTAGCCAATGAGGTAATACAACATTCACACGTGACTGGTCACATGGGTATGACGTCACAGTCATATGACGGCAGGTCCTTTTAGCCAGGAGGTGCTTACCGGGGAAAACAGCAATGATCGGACTGACTCGGAAGCAGAAGCGCTGGGAGACAGAGTAACCCCAAGCCCTTTCCCCAAAAGTCAGCAATGATCGGTTTTGTTCGATCCCTGATCGTGTTTTAAAAAAATGTTTTTCTAATAACATGCTATGCTTTTGGATAGGATTGTAGTGCAGTATGACCTGCTTAATGAGTGAAGAGGGTTGGGACTCAGGAGAAGACAGACGCGCACGTCGCCATTTTTTTTTCTTAACTTTAGTTGCGGATGTTCCGGCAGCCAATCACGGCGCAGCAAACATCCACAATGTTCAGACACAAGGGCTTGTGTCACTGGCTGCCTAAGTCACATGTCCGTATGCATATAAAATGCGTATAATACAGATAATAAGCTGCACACTAACCACTATAAAAAATATAAAACATGAAAAATGGTATAAGGCTATGTGCGCACTTACCGGATTTTTCGCGGATTTTGCCGCGGATTTGCTGCATGTTTCGCTGCAGAAAATGTTCATAACATCTCTGCAGTGAATCACCAGCAAATCCTATGGAGAAAAAAAATCCTGTGCGCACTGGGCGGAATTTGACAGCTGCGTGTTTTGCTGCGGAAATCCCGCAGCAAAAACAAGTGCATGTCACTTCTTTTCCGCACATCGCTGCGGGATTTCACTCCATTGACTCAATGTTAATCATGAAATCCCGCAGGGAATAACGCAGGCAGCAAATTCTGTGCGGTTCACTGCGTTTTCCTGCGTTATTCCCTGCGGTATTTCGCGGTTTACCTCCGGTAATGTGCATCACTTGCTTGCGGTTTTGCAGGGAAGTGATGTCATTACAGGAACAGGAAGTCGTGCAGAGAGTAAACACAAACACATCACAGACACAGAACACATCACAGACACAGAACACATAGACACAGACACATAGAACACACATAGAAAGCAAACGGAAATATAGAAAACAAAGAACGTGGGCTCCGCTGCATATTTACCTTCCAGCCGAGGTAAGCACACAGCGGCGGCCCGGTATTCTCAGGCTGGGGAGGGAGAGGGGCAGGGGTAATGTCCCCCGCCTCACTCCCCCTCCGGCAGCCGAGAATATCAGCCGCAGCTGCCCCGGCACTGTCGCATGCAATATGCGGCACTGCCGGCGTGTCCTCGGCTCTTCTTGCCACCGTGTAGCAGTGGTGGCAAGGTAATACAAGGGTTAATGATGATGGGGGACCACCGCCATTAACCCCAGGCTTGATCATGGCAGCGTCTATGTGACAGCTGACATGATCAACCCGTAAGTAAAGTGAAGAAAACACAGACACCAAAAATTCTTTATTTTAAATAAAACAAACAAGCCTCGTTCACCAGTTTATTAACCCCTCCCGCACCAAAGCTCCGGCGTAATCCACACAGCTCCGACTCCGGCGTCCTGCACTGCTGACATCCAGCCGCGATGTGTCACAGACACAGGCTGAATGCAGCAGACAGGAGAGGTAATTATCGGTCATTTCCCACGGCCGGTAATGTGAACTCACTGCCGACCGTGGGAAATGCAGCGATCTGTCCTCTATCTATCTATCTATCCCTCTGTCAGTTTATCTATCCCTCTATCTATTCTTCTGTCTATCTATCTACTCAGAATTAAATGACTTTTTTTTTTTTTTTTTTTCAATGTGCTTTATTGCAGTGAATGCAATAAAGCACATCCCAACCCGCACGCGGCAAAACCGCGGCAATACCGCGAACAATACCGCGGTAAAACCGCGGCAAACCGCATGCGGTTTTCGGGTGCGGTTTCCCGCGTTTTTTTACCGCGAGTGCGGTAATCTTTGAGAGGATGCGGAATTTTCTCAAGAAAATTCCATTTCCCAGTGCGCACAGAGCCTAAAGCATTACTGCTATAGGGATACTATGAACAGTGAAAAAAAATCACTAATTTAATAAATTTCTTAGTTTTATTTGTCGGACTGTGTGTGTGTGTGTGTGTGTGTGTGTGTGTGTGTGTGTGTGTGTGTGTGTGTGTGTGTGTGTGTGTGTGTGTGTGTAAAGGGACATATGAAATCATTATTTTGATGTCCAAAAAGTTCATGTTTTCTGCACTGAAAAAGCAGGTAAAACGCTGGAATTTGTAGGAATCTTGGTTTTTGCCTTTTCTCACTGATTTCAATGTTAGCAAAACGCACCCAAAATGGCAAAAACATTTGACATGTTGCTTCTTTGAACACATGGTTTTTGCCACAAAATATGCAAATTAAACGCAGCGTTTAGAAACGCAAAGTGGGGTCAGGAAATCCACTTTTTCCATAGACTTTGCTGGTAAATCAAAATGCATGCCTTTTGGCATGAAAAAGGTGCTTCTCAAAACGGACCTAAAAAGCACCTAAAACACAGGTGGAAACGCAAAGTGGGGCCCTAGCCTAACGGATCATGAATAGAGTCTGGTAATAGGGTGGGGTTCTCAGTCAGAAGAAACTGCATGCTAATCAGAAAAAAGACCGACTGGAACACCTATATGTGTGAATTAGGTGCTAGCCTAAAAATACATGACTATAATAAAGATAATAAGCTGCACACTAACCACTATAAAAATATAAACATGAAAAATAGTAAAGCATTACTGCTTTCAGGCTCATCTGCATTGATCAATACTAAACATCTCTACTCCTTTCAAATATTCATAGCAGTTTTTGCAATACCATTTTTCATGTATTTCATTTTTTCTAGATGGCTAAATTTATTTTTCATTGTTCATAGTATCCCTATAGCAGTAATGCCTTACCATTTTTAAGGTTTATATTTTTTTAGTGGTTAGTATACAGCTTATTATCTGCATTATAGTCATGTATCTTTAATCTAGCACCTAATTCACACATATAGGTCTTCCAGTCAGTCTTTTTTCTGATTAGCATGCATATAAAATGCAGACATGCGTCGTTGGCGCCATTTTGTGATTGTTAAACATTAGGGAAAATGCTGCCGCCGATGCTGCTACACAGTTAGCTTAGCTAGGGGTTTAATGATAGGTAGTTGAGATACCTAGGAGAGCCATAGTGTAGAATAGGGACGTGCAGTGTAGGGAAAGCGTGTGCCACAAATTGGCATTTAAGGATAGAAATAGGGATAAGCACTTGTCAGTGCCTGGTAAAGAGTTGCCAGCAAAGGATTTAAATAACTATTGGTACTTATTACAGCCTGCTCCCAATTAGCCAATCACATTTCTAGGTATTGTTACTTAGTAGTGCCTGCTGTCAATTTACTAGTGAACTAGGTAAAAACATGTTATCAGTTTTCATTGCCTGATGAAAATTACACATTGAGCTACATGTCTATTTGTTTGTACTTTTCAGTGCTTTCACAATAATGCCAACTCTGGCAAGAAATAAATAATTCATCTTCTGTGTCAGGTGTCTGACAGGTGTGGGCGTAGGGTTGCGAAATATCTATTTGAAAGGGGACGAGTACATCAACCTTGAGTGGTAAATCACGATGAGGTTATGGTGGAAGAGTGAACAATTCAGAGAAAAGGACAAATTCAAAAGAAGTTAAAAAACACACCAACAACTGCCATTAGCCAACAGGTCAAACAGCTAAAAGCACTAGCAGGATGCAGCCAGCCCTCTATGATAGAGATTGGAGGAAATACAGGTGCAGAATATCAATGAGAAAAACACTCACAGCCTACATTATCATGGAGGGGGTGGTTGCTGGTATTACACATGCACACAGATGGGGTTTGCATAGGGCGCTAGTCACACAGGTATGTGGGATGCAGTATCTGCTTTACAGCCTATTGATGATGCACATACTATTAGATGCTACTGCTTTCGATCTTTGACCTGTTGGCTAATGGTTGTTTTTAGTGTTTTTTTTTTCTTTATTCCTTTTGGAAGTTTGAATAGGTGGGGTGTTGTAGGTGTGTGTTTGTGTGGGAAGTTGTGTTAGTCAAAGATCTAGTGAGAAGACACCGGATCATCCTATCCAAAAAAAAAAAAAAAATGAACTTCCATTAATGGATAGCCTACTCCACTAGATTTCTTTGACAGACACACATTGTTTCAACTTCCAAATGAGGCGGATAAACAGCATGTGCTAGTGTGGATGGCAAGCGCTGCATCAAGTGGCTTCTCCTCTTCTTCCTGCACCTCTACATCACACACAGTTCATTCCTCAAAGGTGCCACTCCAATTACACTTCTTTCTCCAGTGTCACAAACCTCCAACCGGCAAACTGATTGTGGAGAACCACACATAAGCATGTCTGCAGAGCTGTTCACACATTCTATCCCATGCGCATCAGAAGCCTGCTGCAAAGATTCCCACACTCAAGAGGACGAAGGCATCTGCACCAATGCCCAAACTCTTTGTCAGTTGGATCCTGGCCTGGATGAAGTATGGTCCGAGCAGAATCCAGACCCTCATCAACTGACGTTAACCCCAGGGGTGGAGGTGGTAATGATGAGACTCAGATACCTGAGGCGCACACATTAGGTCATGTGATGTCAGGTCGGGAAGGAGGAGGCGTGGGGCACTATAGAGCCTGACGATGAAGTTGTAGATCCCACTTGGTGTGAACCCAGAGGCATGCAACTGTTTAGCTCAGTAGATGAGCAGAAGGGGGAAGTAGGCAGCCAATTAGGTTACATTGGCAATTACCATATAAACACGTAGTGATGCAACCATGACAAGCGCTGCATCCTCACCCATAACTCTAGCTGTGGCCAGCAGCAGTCACAGATCTACAGTTCGCCAGAAGATTTGCCTAACCTGTGTCTTTTTTTAAACCACAAAGGATGACCCAACCTTCGTTATCTGCCAACGTTGTAAACAACTCAGTAGAGGCATAAATTCAAATAATTTGACTAGTTCATGCATATCCCGGGACATACGCAAGCTACATGCATTATTGTGCAAATCTTACTGCGCTAAAAAGCAGACTACCGGGCCTAACCAATCAACGGCCGACAAATCAACCGAGTCTGCTACTTCTCCTCCCTCTGCGTCACCTTCAAAACTATTCTCACACAGATCTCCAACCGCAGAACCTTCACTTGTTTACCAGCTACAGTTCGGCGAGTGAGAGCCCGTCCGCTGTTACGGAAATGACCAAGCTACCTGCAATGTTTTTAAATATCAAGACTCCAATATGGGTCTCCAAGTTGTGTCTTGTCTATAGTGCAAGGGATCTGGGAGTAAGAGGCCTACTCCTGTCACTCGTGCATCTCTTGATTATTTTTTTTTTAACTTTGTTTTATTAACAACATAATTAACTCAGACATGTTACATCGCAAATTATGTATAACATTGCACAAACCAGGCACTAAAGGAAACGGCAAAATATCTCAGAAAATCTATAACCTCAGCAGTCCCTGGAGCAAAATTGTTGTCTACTCACTTTTACATTTGTACATTCAACGGATTCCTACAATGAACACACGGATAACTTATTCAATATAGTCTGAATTAACTAACACCAAAAAACATACAGTGAGGTAAAAGGGAAATACAACAGTAATAACTACATACTATCACTATTTGCCGCTGGATAGTGTTCCATACTCAAATAACGAGAGGGATCTTTAGTTGCATATTAATCTCTCAAGCTTCTGTGAGTGTGTTGGGAGATGAGTGCCTTAAGTCCCCTGCTTTACTGAATTTTTCTGGGCGCCCCCTGCTATAATACACCACCTGTTCAGAAGGTATGATTGAGTTGACTAATTTAACCCAAGATCTTACAGTTTGATCAGTCTTGATTTTTTTAAATGAAAATACAGTGCTTAAATTCATACACATTGAAGAACGCAATCACACTGCCGCATAGTTGTGGACCACCATACAGGCCCAGTTTGATCAATGGCTTTCTACACTGAACCTGGAGCCAGGGAAAGACGTGTGCAATAACGGTGCAAACCTGGTGGCGGGATTATGCCCGGGTGACATCACATGTGCATGGGATGGATCAACCTGGTTGTACAGAAATTTCTAGGGCACTATTTCCGCCTAGATGCATTGCTACAGAAGGCACGGTCGCTGTGTGCTCACTTTTTAACATGGAAATGTCAGGCCACATCCTGTGTTTTGCATGGACCGTGCCTCCCTGCTGTAAAAAAACAAACAAACAAAAAAAAACAAAAAACACACACTATGGAGAAATAGGAGTGGGGGCAATTGATGCCACTGTCCTGCTGTCTGCCTGAAATGTTTTTACATATCAAGACTCTAAGTTGTGTCTTGTCTCTATTGGCAGGGGTAAGGGAGAACCAGCCCTACACCTGTCTCTCATTCACCTCTATATTAGTTATGTCAATAGTTTAGGAAGCTAATGGCTATGCCAACACAGTAGTGGAGCACTGTAAAACATTTTTGTGAAGCTTTTAGACCCCCCTAAAGTTGTTTTCTCTGCCTTACATTTGGCCTCCCTTTGAATTCAATGTGGTTTGAAAAGTTTTGGAGTTCGCCTCGGCGTTTGTTCAGCTCTGCTCGACGAACCAAGCGTTGAAAGGTTCAACCATCTCTAACCTTCACAACCATTTACACATCATAGGGGAGCTTTCATGACACCTTCTCTACATCTACCTGATCATCCTGAGGAACATCGGGATCTTCTTGTTTACAGTCCTGTGGAAGAAGAGGATGGGGACATCTCTCTGGTGTTGTCCTCTTACTGGATAGAACTGGAGGAAACACACACAGGGAATTAATTCATTCTTTACATACAGATAATTATAGGCCGTGTGTATTTAGTCCTGTCTATTACCTGGTGATGTGAGGGGCTGGGGAACCTCCATCATGATGTCCTTGTACAGATCTTTGTGTCCTTCTAAATACTCCCACTCCTCCATGGAGAAATAGACGGCAACATCCTGACACCTTATAGGAACCTAACACATACAATGATACCGTCATCCATGATCCCTTCATAGCGTTACTGTATAATGTCCCAGCATTCCCAGCAGTGTCACCTCTCCAGTCAGTAGCTCAATCATCTTGTAGGTGAGTTCTAGGATCTTCTGGTCATTGATGTCCTCATGTATCAGGTCAGGTGGAGGACCCGTGATTGGGCTCAGGGGTCTTCCCCGTCCCTCAGACACAGGGGCCTGGCAGCGCTCACTAGAGGTCTTCTTCACTACTGTATAATCCTGGTTATGGAGAGACACATTAATAAATCTCACTACAGACATTTCCAGAGTCCTCACCTCTCCAGTTCTGTCCATCTGTTATTCCCATAGATAAGAATGGTGTAATGTGACGTCACCAGAATCTCTCACCTCTCCAGTAAGCCGGAAGAGGATCTCTAGGGTGAGGTGTAATATCCTCTCCATCATCTTGTCTGTGTCTATATCCATCCTTGACGGGTCAATCAGGAAAATTCTCTTCTATAGAAGATCTGAGAGGATCCGATATTGTAGGGACCTGAATGGGGAGAAGATGACGATGTAACATCAGAAAGATCCCATGTAAGGAGTCTCCGGAGCTGTTACCGGCTTCACATGATCACTACATCCAGTCCTGGCCCCGTCCTGCCCCCGGTATAACACACAATCCACCTATAGTCACACACAGATTTATCACAGAATATAGACCCGGGGCCGTCAGTAACAGATAATGATAGAACATTAATATCTCCTGATAGTGACAACATGGAGCGGGCGACGGCCATAATGGAGACTGGACAGTAACAGAGCAGCGAGCGGAGTCAGGAGGGAAGTGACCCCATCTAATCCCATACAGACAGATCTCCTGATAGAGCCGCACAGACGGGAACACGTTCTGTCTCCTGGAGTGTGAGCAGCACTGAGGGGGTTAATGTAATGGGGAATCTCCACACCCCTCCTCCTGCAGAGCCGCACACTGGATATATGGCTGTGACTAAATCCTAGTGGGTGAAAGCTCCGCTCCCTCTGCCACCAGGATTTCCCCGCTCCCCTTTATCACACACAGTCTGTTCTCGGCGCCATCATTACCCGACTCTCTCACTCTCTGCAGCTTCTTCTCTTACATGCGGCCGCTTCATACAGGGGAAAACACTTCACTTCCTGTAAACTGTAGAATGGCTCCTCCCCCCATGTGACTGATCACATGACTATGACATCATCACAGGTCCTGTAAGCACAGAGCAGCCATATATCTTGTGCGCGGCTCCACATTTCCAGATGGAATAAACATCATTTTTCTAGTCCACGTGGTCATGGAGTTGTTATTTAGTAGAAGCGGGGGGTGTGGGGATAAGACCCCAGGAGAGGAGCGCGCAGGGGGTGGTGAAGCCCCCCTTACATGATTAGGCTGGTTTCAGACGTCCGTGTTTAATCAGGTACCAGTCACACGCATGATTATGGACATCCGTCTTTGCATACGTGTGACACATACCGAGTAAAACACGTGTCTCTGTAATGAAAAGATGTTCTATATTTACCTGTATCCAGCGATGTTGTCTCCGGCTGTGCTGCTTCCCGCTCCTGATCCCCGCTCATTATTTTCATTGATTATCACTGCCTGAGGATCTGGAAGCCGGAACATCGCGGGGACAGGCTGGGTACACCACAGCCGAGGACAGCACCGCTGGGGACATCGCCGGTGACAGGTGAGTATACAGTAGTGATGTGTCGCGAACGATCCGTCACAAAGATCCGGCTCCCTGCTGTGACCGACAGGAACCAGATCACCAGTGTGAGCCGCTAAAATATCTAAACTGCTCTTTTCGCAGTCAAAACCCCGCGGCTAAACTCTGCCTACTCAGCAATCTAATTGGCCGCTTGTAAGTGGGCAGGGTTTAGCTGCGGGTGGGCGGGGCTTTAGCGGCATTACTATTATCTTAAATATGTGTTCACCTGGGGTGAACACATATTTAATAAGGAGCCGAGAACGAGCTGAAAGATCCGGCTCTTTTTGGTGAACGGAGCCATGGGAACCGGATCACCAAAAAGAGCCGGACTGGCCATCACTAGTATACAGCAGTTTGTGCAGTGAAATCCAGAGACTCATCAGGGTTCCCAATGAACTCTCATGAATCCCTGGAAGTCACCATCGTGACACTCGCTGTAACACAGTTGTCGCACAGGTGCCATCAGAGTTCATTGGGAAATCCGATCACCTTCTGGACGTCCCTGAACACACACTGCTGGCAGGATATTCACCTGTCACTAGCGATGTCCCCAGCGATGCTGTCCTCGGCGGTGCTTTCTCTTTTGCTGTCACCGCGATGCCCCTGCTCCTAGCTGCTCACTGCGGTGAATAATCAATGAAAATAATGAGCGGGGGTCAGGAGCGGGAGGCAGCAGAACCAGAGACAGCATCGCTGGATACAGGTAAATATAGATAATATTTTTATTTAAAAATCTGTGTTTTCTCTGGTACGTGTCACACTGATGTCACACGGATCACATCAGTGTGCGGTCCGTGTGACATCCGTGCTGCTGGAGCGGGGCCACACGGTCCGTGTGAAAACACGGCCATGTGAGAGTGCACAATAGGGTAACATGGGTACGTGTAACATCCGTGTTAAAAACAGATGTCACACGTACCTAAAACACGGATGTCTGAAACCAGCCTTATAGTGGATGAGAGAAAACATCGCCATGCCAACAAACCAAGCCGGTCACACCCACTGCCCTGGAAGGAGCTGTAGGGAATCAGTGCTGGAGGCGATGCAGGGACGCAGTAGAGAGGCATACACGGGGGTTCAGTGGAAAAAGTCAGTGTTTTATTCACGCTGATAACAAACAGAAAATACAAGGCCTTACTTCAGACAGGAATGCAAAGCAAAAGCCCAGCTTGTCACACAGCACAGCAAAGGCTCTGGAGGTGCCAGTCCATTCAGGTGTATCCTCCCCACAGCCCCTGCTTCAGCTTTCCATCCCAACCACCCACACACTGAGGAGATCTGGCTGCCTATTTATGCTGTGCTAATCCTGCAGCTGTGTACATCGGGCATTGCCCCACAAACCTGGACTAGCAGAGAAGGTCCAGGCCAGGTTTTACCTCCTTCCCTGCTGCTCACCAGTGCAAAACGCATTTACTAGGTGGAATAAATAACCCATCTACCACCATAGCCATTACTGCGTCACACGGCCCATACATCCTAGGCTCCACCGTGGGGGATGTGGAGATTCCCCTTTACTGGGAGCAGGACACATTATTTGTTGAATATGTAATACAGTAAAAAAAAAAATTTAAATATATATATATATATATATATATATATATATACATACACACACACTACTACAGTTCAAAAGTTTAGGGTCTCTTAGATATTTCCTTATTTTTGAAAGAAAAGCACATGTTTTTTCAATGAAGCTAATGTTAAATTAAACAGAATACACTATACATTGTTAATGTGGTAATGACTATTCTAGCTACAATCGTCTGGTTTTTAATGCAGTATGTACATTGGTTTATAAAAGTCCATTTCCAACAACCACCACTCCAGTGTTCTAATGGTACATTGTGTTTGCTAACTGTGTTAGAAGGCTAATGGATGTTTAGAAATCCCTTTAAAACCTTGTGCAAGTATGTTAGCACAACTGAAAACAGTTTTGCTGATTAAAGAAGCTATAAAACTGACCTTCCTTTGAGCTAGTTGAGAATCTGGAGCATTACATTTGTTGGTTCCATTAAACTCTCAAAATGGCCAGAAAAAGAGAACTTTCATGTGAGACTCAACAGTCTATTCTTGTTCTTAGAAATTAAGGATATTCCATGCGAGAAATTGCCAAGAAACTGAAGATATCCTACAACAGTGTGTACTACTCCCTTCAGAGGAGAGCACAAACAGGCTCTAACCAGAGTAGAAAGAGAAGTGGGAGGCCCCGCTGCACAACTGAGCAACAAGACAAGTACATTAGAGTATTTTGAGAAATCGACGCCTCACAAGTCCTCAACTGGCAGCTTCATTAAATAGTACCCACAAAACGCCAGTGTCAACATCTACAGTGAAGAGGCGACACCGGGATGCTAGCCTTCAGGGCAGAGTGGCAAAGAAAAATCCATATATCTGAGACTGGCTAAAAAAAGGAAAAGATTAATATGGGCAAAAGAACATAGACATTGGACAGTGCAAGATTGGAAAAAAGTGTTATGGACAGACAAATCGAAGTTTGAGGTGTTTGGATCACACAGAAGAACATTTGTGAGACGCATAACTGAACAGATGATGTAAGAGTGCCTGACACCATCTGTCAAGCATGGTGGAGGTAATGGGATGGTCTGGGGTTGCTTTGGTGCTGGTAAAGTGGGAGATTTGTACAAGGTAAAAGGGATTTTGAATAAGGAAGGCTATCACTCCATTTTGCAACACCATTCTACAACAGGACAATGACCCAAAGCACACCTCCAAATTATGCATGAACTATTTAGGGAAGAGGCAGGCAGTTGGTATTCTATCTGTAATGGAGTGGCCAGCCCAGTCACCAGATCTTAACCCTATTGAGCTGTTGTGGGAGCAGCTTCACTGTATGGTATGCAAAAATGAGCCCATCAAGCCAATCCAACTTGTGTGAGGGACTTCTGGAAGCATGGTGTGAAATATCTCCAGATTACCTCAGCAAATTAACAGCTAGAGTGTCAAAGGCCTGCAAAGCTGGAATTGCTTCAAAGGGAGTGTGCCGCCCCCGCGACAGTCGACGGGCTGCTCGGACCCGGATCCGCATTGGCTCGAGGGGTCTTCGGACGTGAGGCGGGGTCGCGTGGCCTCTCGAAATAAAAAGGGGGAGTTTGTTACGGTTCCCGTTCTGGGTATCTGCGTGTCTCCTTTCCCTTTGCTGTGGCACTCGAGACTATGTTCGGATTTCTTGCTACTGCACATGTGTGAGCGCTGGAGACTAAGTCCTATCTTGGAGCCATTGCACATGTGCGAGTGACATCATCACTGACATGAGGTCACATGTCTCTGACACCTTCTAAGCTGATTGGCCGCTGGTCATGTGCTTGTGACACGAGGTCACATGCCTCTGACACCTTCTAAGCCGATTGGTCGCTGGTCATGTGCTTGTGTTGCCTTACTCGGTAATAGGCCAGCGTGACGTCATTGCTGTCGTTCTGGCAGCGGATTGGCTCTGGTGGCCTCCATCTTGGATGAGGCACAGAGTTATATAAGACCCTGACGCACGCTGCTTGGCGCTCAGTCCTCTTGGTTCCTGCATAGGAGTAGACGCTCTGTGCATGTCCCTTGCGGCACCTATTCTATCTAGGTGAGCGTTATCGGTAGGGTAACGCTCTTGTACCTTGCAGCTTATGCTGTGGTCTGTATCCTCGCACCTTAGTGGAGCGGACATAGGCAGGTGCTTGCTGCACATGGTCTGACTGGGCCTTGTGGTTCTACTCTAAGGTGAGCGCTATCGGTAGGGTAGCACTCCTGTACTTTTCAGCCGTACTGTTGTCCGTGTCCTCGCACCTTAGTGGAGCGGACATAAGTAGGTTAGGTGGTCGTTGCCTTCTAGGGTAACGCTCCACTACGCTGCCTCCTGCAGCAGTCCGTATCCTCGCACACTAGGGGAGCGGTCATAGGCAGGAGTTTCAAGCTAGCAGCCTTGCTGCTGTCCGTATCCTTGCACCACAAGTGGAGCGGACATAGGTAGGTGCCATATTGCACACACTACACCTAGTCTCTGTGACTGTTAACTGAGACAGGTGCTTTCACGCTCACAGACTGTGAGACTTCTATGCACTTTTATGTTGTATTCCTCACTCTTTTGCATTTCCACTCCTATGTTATTCTAATAAGGTAGTTGCTGTGACTTAAACAGTATATGCCGCTATTGGTCTTGGTGACACTGACGCAACAGTGTCAGTACCGCTTTGGTGGTACAGGTTTCCCCTATCCTCTGCCATACTCTGCAGCAGAGCTCTGCACGGTGGACCCTGAATGTTGGATAGTCTTCCATTCCCTTATTATCCGACAACCCCCGTAACATTAGGACTGAGCCAAGGGTCTGGCAGAGATGGCAGAGTATCAAAAATTACATCAGTATATACAGGTTCTTGAAGCAAGGCTCAAGACTGTAGAGGATAAACCTCAAACTTTGGTGTCTTCGCTACATGACCCACGACTTGCTCTACCCAACAAATACTCTGGCGATGCCAGGTTTTGTCGTGGGTTCATAAGCCAGTGTCAAATTCACCTTGAGGTTAATTCCTCTCACTTCTCTACGGAGAGGTCCAAAATAGGCTTTATTATATCCCTGCTTCAGGATAAAGCCTTAGAGTGGGCTACTCCCTTATGGGAGCACTCTGATTTGGTTACTCAGAGACATCAAGACTTCCTTGATGCTCTTAAAGCGGTGTTCATGGGACCGCAGGTTACCCATGATACGGCTTTGAGACTGCTAGATCTGTCTCAAGGTTCATTATCTACCAGCTCTTATGCCATTGCTTTATGTACATTGGTGGCAGAGTTAGACTGGCCTGGGAAGGTGTTAATACCTATCTTATGGAGGGGTCTTAACGCCATTACTGTAAAGAATAGATACCCCTTGCCCCTAATTTCTGAACTGTTTGACAGACTACGGGGAGCTAAGGTATTTATGAAGTTGGATCTGCGAGGTACTTATAACTTAGTGCGAATTCGAGAGGGTGACGAATGGAAGACCGCTTTTAACACCAGAGACGGTCACAATGAATACCTCGTCATGCCTTTCGGTCTGTGTAATGCACCCGCAGTGTTCCAGGACTTCGTAAATGACATATTTAGGGATTTACTGTTATCATCCGTGGTGGTATATCTGGATGATATACTAATTTTTTCTCCCGACATGGAGACACATCGGTTGGATGTGATCAGGGTTCTGTCACGTCTAAGGGAGCACTCTCTGTTTGCCAAACTCGAGAAATGTATATTTGAGCAAGCCTCTCTACCCTTCTTAGGCTATATCATTTCTCATGAGGGATTGGCAAAGGATCCTGCGAAGCTTTCTGTAGTTATGGAATGGGCTGAACCTCATTCCTTGAAAGCAGTACAACGCTTCCTGGGATTCATAAATTATTACCGGCAATTTATACCACACTTTTCTACCTTGGTAGCTCCGTTAGTGGCTTTGACTAAAAAGGGCGCCAATCCTAAGGTCTGGTCTACTGAGACATCCCAGGCTTTCAAGGCAGTTAAAGAACACTTTTCATCTGCTCCTGTCCTCCAAAGACCTGACGAGAATAGTCCCTTTCTCATGGAGTGGACGCGTCCTCTGTAGGAGCTGGAGCAATTCTATATCAAAAGAACAGCTCAGGTAGAAAAAGACCGTGTTTTTTCTTTGCAAAGACGTTCTCTCCTGCTGAGAGGAACTACACTATTGGTGACAGGGAACTACTTGCCCTAAAATTAGCATTGGAAGAGTGGCGTCACTTGCTCGAGGGAGCCAGGCAGCCCTTTCAGGTCTTTACGGACCATAAGAATCTGACGTATTTGCAAACTGCACAACGTTTGAATCCTCGGCAAGCTCGCTGGTCCTTGTTTTTCTCTCGGTTTAACTTCTCTATTAATTATCTTACCGGGAGTAAGAATAATAAGGCCGACGCACTCTCTCGCTCTATGGAATCATCTCAGGAAGAGAATGAGGACCCTCGTCTCATTCTTCCATCTAGGGTTTTTCACACACTCTCTCCTGTAACATTAGACCAAATCCCACTGGGCAAGACCTTTGTTCCGCCTAATCGACAGAATGATATATTGTTGTGGGCCCACACCTTAAAGGTGGATGGGCATTTTGGTATTAGACGGACACGAGAGTTACTCGAGAGGTGGTATTGGTGGCCACACTTAGCCAGCCACGTCAAGAGATATGTCGGTTCCTGCTACTCATGTGCTCGCAACCGTCCGTTACGGCAGAGACCGGCTGGGCTCTTGCATCCTTTACCAGTGCCAGATAGACCATGGGAGGTGGTAGGCATGGACTTTGTGGGTGATCTTCCGTGTTCACAGGGACATCAATTTGTGTGGGTCATTACCGACCATTTCTCCCGGATGGATCATCTCGTACCATTAGCAAGAATCCCATCTTCCAGGGTACTAGCCAAACTATTCCTCAAGCATGTCTTTAGGCTTCACGGGATGCCAGATCGTATCATTTGTGATAGAGGTCCGCAATTTGCTTCCAGTTTCTGGCGAGATCTTTGTAGCCTTCTTCAAATTGAGTTGAATCTCTCTTCGCCATACCATCCGGAGACCAATGGTTTGGTTGAGCGTACCAATCAATCCATGATTATATACCTTCGACACTTTGTTGCTGAGAAGCACGATAACTGGTCCTCCCTCCTACCCTGGGCAGAGTTTGCCCTTAACAATTCTCTGGCTGAGGCCACTGGGCAGACACTGTTCGTACTCAATAATGGGCAACACCCTAGGGTACCGGTACCGTTTCCCACTGCTGCACCTCCTCCTCTTGTGGCCGACTGGGCAACTAATGCCAGAGAGGTCTGGGATTGGATTCAAGAGTCGATCCAAGCAGCTAAGGACCGTATGAAGATGGTGTCCGATCGGTTTCGTCGCCCGGCCCCTGTCTTTACTCCTGGGGACTTTGTGTGGCTCTCCTCAAAAAACGTGAAACTTAAAGTGAGCTCGTCAAATATGCTCCTCGCTTCCTGGGTCCTTATGAGGTTCTTCGACAGGTAAATCCTGCAGTCTACCAATTGAAGATACCCGTCCATCTTAGGATCCATGACAAATTCCATGTTTCACTGTTAAAGCCGGCTATTTTACCTAACGCTCGTGAAGTGCACTCTCCTGCCTCTGATTCCTCTCGCTCTAGCTATGAGGTATGGGCCATAGTTGGTTCTAAGATGGTTCAAGGCTGCAGGTTCTTCTTGATAGATTGGGAGGGCTACGATCCGGAACATCGCTCTTGGGAGCCTGAGGAGGCTGTCCATGCTCCTGACTTAGTTGCCGATTGCCTGCGCCGCCGGGAGGGGGGCCCTTGAGGGGGAGGTACTGTTACGGTTCCCGTTCTGGGTATCTGCGTGTCTCCTTTCCCTTTGCTTTCGCACTGGAGACTATGTTCGGATTTCTTGCTACTGCACATGTGTGAGCGCTGGAGACTAAGTCCTATCTTGGAGCCATTGCACATGTGCGAGTGACATCATCACTGACATGAGGTCCATGTCTCTGACACCTTCTAAGCTAATTGGTCGCTGGTCATGTGCTTGCGACACGAGGTTACATGTCTCTGACACCTTCTAAGCCGATTGCTCGCTGGTGATGTGCTTGTGATGCCTTACTCGGTGATTGCTGTCGTTCTGGCAGCGGATTGGCTCTGGTGTCCTCCATCTTGGATGAGGCACAGAGTCTGACGCACGCTGCTCGGCGCTCAGTCCTCTTGGTTCCTGCATAGGAGTAGACGCTCTGTGCATGTCCCTTGCGGCACCTATTCTATCTAGGTGAGCGTTATCGGTAGGGTAACGCTCTTGTACCTTGCAGCTTATGCTGTGGTCCGTATCCTCGCACCTTAGTGGAGCGGACATAAGCAGGTGCTTGCTGCACATGGTCTGACTGGGCCTTGTGGTTCTACTCTAAAGCCAGCTTTACACCTTACAATTAGGTGTGCAATCTCGTATGCGATGTGACACGCCCAGGTTGCATATGGGATCTTATGAGATTGCACGTAGGTCGTTCATTTGCTGTCACATGTGCGTTATGGGGCGGCACGGTGGCTCAGTGGCTAGCACTGCAGTCTTGCAGCGCTGGGGTCCTGGGTTCAAATCCCACCAAGGGCACCATCTGCAAGGAGTTTGTATGTTCTCCCCGTGTTTGCGTGGGTTTCCTCCGGGTACTCCGGTTTCCTCCCACACTCCAAAGACATACAGATAGGGACTCTAGATTGTGAGCCCCAATGGGGACAGTGTTGCCAATGTATGTGAAGCGCTGTGGAATTAATAGCGCTATATAAATGAATAAAATTATTAATTAATTATTATTATTGTTAGTAGTTATGTTAAATTGATCATTTTTGTGTGCGATCCTTTAGATCATGTGTTCTGTGACGTATGCATTGGGCAAGCGTGTGTAATGTGTAGGGATGCGATTTTACTATGTCATCTGCCATTCAGCTCTGCTACATGGCCGGTGACAGCAGACACAGACAGAGCCGCACGATCAGAATGAACTCGGGTTAACTTCACCTGACTTCATTGTCATGCTGCGGCTCTGTCTGTGTCGCGTCCTGATTAGCGGTCACCAGTGAAGGGCTCACCGGTGACCGCTAAACTCCTGAGTAACTGAATTGAGCAGCCCTCTCTCATATACTCACCGATCCCCGGCGCGGCGCTGCACGGCTTTCTCACTGCTCCGGCGGCTTTTACTATTTTGAAAAAGCCCGCCGCTCTTTAAACAATCTCGTATTCCCTGCTTTCCCCGCCCACCGGCGCCTATGATTGGTTGCAGTGAGACACGCCCCCACGCTGAGTGACAGGTGTCTCACTGCACCCAATCACAGCAGCTGGTGGGCGTGTCTATACTGTGCAGTGAAATAAATAATTAAATAATTAAAAAAAACGGCGTGCGGTCCCCCCCAAATTTAATACCAGCCAGATAAAGCCATACGGCTGAAGGCTGGTATTCTCAGGATGGGGAGCTCCACGTTATGGGGAGCCCCCCAGCCTAGCAATATCAGTCAGCAGCCGCCCAGAATTGCCGCATACATTAGATGCGACAGTTCTGGGACTGTACCCGGCTCTTCCCGATTTGCCCTGGTGCGTTGGCAAATCGGGGTAATAAGGAGTTATTGGCAGCCCATAGCTGCCAATAAGTCCTAGATTAATCATGTCAGGCGTCTCCCCGTACTTACCTCACGGACACACGTTCCGTGCGATTTTACGTGTGTGTGCCATCTACCATTGATTAACATGGGTCTCCGTGTCTACGTGTCTTCGGTACGTGCAAATACGTACCGCACACGTACAAATTACACGGATGTGTGTTGCGGGTTATTTTTTTTTCTTTCTCTCTCTAACACACACATACAGCTCTGCTATACACTCAGCTCTAAGACACACACACACAGCTCTGCTATATAGTCAGCTCTAATACACACACACACACAGCTCTGCTATACACTCAGCTCTAATACACACACAGCTCTTCTATACACTCAGCTTTAACACACACACAGCTTTGCTATACACTCAGCTCTAACACACACAGCTCTAGAATACTTATGACCATGTAATATTTCAGTTTTTCTTCTTTAAAAACATTTACAAAAATTTCTACATTTGTTTTTTTCTGTCAAGATGGGATGCAGAGTGCACATTAATGAGAAAGAAAAATAACTTTTTTGAATTTACCAAATGGCTGCAATGAAACAAACAGTGAAAAATTTAAAGGGGTCCGAATACTTTCCGTACCCACTGTATGAGTGTAACATACTTGTAGGTATAGGGGAGCCCATGAGAAATCCATTAAATAATTTAAGTAGGGGGTAAGTCGGCCTGCGTATATTTTATAGTATAAATACGTCAGACAGTCTCGACCTGGCAATTTCCCATTGGGAAGTAATTTAAGCTCCTCTCCTATCTCCTTGGATGCAATTTCTTTATTCAGTGTATTTGCAGCATTCTTAGTAAGGGTAGGCAGCCTACATTGTTCGAGAAAAGAATGGATTAGTTCCCTCTGTTTCTCTGGATCTGCAAGAAGAGTGTTAGGCAAGGAATACAATTTTGACAGATAGTCCTGAAAATTCTTTGCAATTTTAGTGGGATCATATAAAACAGTCCCCCCTGCATCTCTCAAGGCATAGACAGATGAGTTCCCCCTATCTTCTCTAGGGTGGCGCGCTAGAAGAAAGTGGGCCTTATTTCCTTTATCATAGTATTTATGTTTGCTATAGAGTAGTGATTTTTCTGTTGTGGTGACAGCCAAGTCTTTCAATTGGGCACGGGTTTTTACTATATCCCTGAGAATACTTACTGATGGGCTAAAGGCCATCCTACTCTCCAAGCTTTTTAGATTTTGGAGGAGCTGTTCCGTCTGGTATAGTCTAGATTTTTTAATATGGGAACTTAATGGTATACATTGTCCTCTAAAGACGGCCTCATGGGCTTCCCAAACAGTGGAAAAATGTTATACTGACCACTCATTATTCTCAAAATATTCTATCAATCCTGCTTCCAGTTCGTCTCTGTAGGGTTCTCTCTTGAGGATGGATTCATTAAGTCTCCAATGGCAGACCCTTGTACATGTTAGGGTACTTTCACACTTGCGTTCAGCGGAGTTCGTCACTATGGAGAATAGCGCAGTCCATTAACGCACTGCGCTATTCTCCATAGACTTGTATGGACGACACACTGTAACGCAAGTGTCAGCGTTGCATCCGCTGGAAGACGCAGCGTCGTTATTTTGACGCTGCGCCGGGCGGGAGGAACCCAGCATGTAACTTTTTTGAGCAGCGCAATCCGTTGGATTTCACTGCGCATGCCCTCTCTGGCTCCCTGCACCCGTAACCAAGGTAAATATCAGGTAACCAACGGGGAGCGATCAGCTGATCACCCGGCGACTGGCTGCTGTGAGCGATCAGCTGATCACCCGGCGGCCGGCTACTGGGAGCGATCAGCTGATCACCCGGCGACCGGCTGCTGTGAGCGATCAGCTGATCGTTTACAATAGTCTGCCGCCGGTAAACTGAAGAAAAAAAAAAAATCAAAACGGATTGCGTTGTTTTGCAGCATCCGTTGTGCCACTATATGCAACACATCCGTTGCATCCGTCACACAATGCAATGCAACGGATACCGTTCAACGCAAGTGTGAAACTAGCCTTATTGTCTGATCTAGTGTGAGTCATTGGCGCATGGTCTGACCACGTTATTGTGCCAATCTCCACATTGCTCGTCAATCTAAGGGTTTGAATGGTACCGAAGAAGAAATCTATCCTTGTGTGTGTGCCATGTGGAGGAGAGTAAAAGGTAAAGGTTTTTTCTGAGGGGTGTCTAATACGCCACAACAAGTCAAATAAGGCAAACCTGCGGATCAGCCTACGAAACGCAGCCGACAATCTACATTGAGACAAAGTTGGCGGCTGGTTATTGATAGTCTGTCTAACGGGTCAGAAATTCAATAACTGTGGAGTAAAGACAGGCGCATAGGGTCTTAACCGATAAAAGCAAATGGAAGGATTATAGCGTGCACTCACCTATAGATGTTGTGAAAAGTCAGAACATCTAATGAAGCATATACGCTGGTGGAGACAGCTGCAGACCCGTAAAAATGGAGCAGGATCTTCTAAAGGAAATCGGGAATCATCGCCGCCCTTGTCACCAATCAATCCAAAAGTTAATATTCCAAGTCATTTATTTAAGGAGCATATGAGTCTACGCATTTCAGGGGTCTCTGCCCACTTCCTCAGGACAATATATTAATGACACAGAAGATTTACAGACAAACCCATGCATGGATATAAATACCTTAGGTCATACACGTCATAGGACAACCCACTAGTTTGCAAAAATCTGCAGGAACACCATATAGCATAATAAAAAGCAACGTCATAAGGTATATAATGCAAAAATTCAATACATCTCAATTCATATATATAGGTTATAATCAATAATGGCAGGTTATTGTGAGAAATTATTGTTTTCTATGTATCTTAATACAGATAAAAAATAATTATTTTTATATAATTAAGTAAAAAATAAGATGGATTGTCATTCCACCTTATATGTGTTTAACATGCGTTTCCATTTGTATTCGAACAACCAGTATCATTGGAACCAGTGGATGTTAGGGTGAAGGATTTGTCCATGCGTCCAATTGTACTATACAGAGAGCACGGATGCAAACGGGTGAATATGCATGAATGGAAAAAATAATAATCATTATTTTATATGTTTGACTCAAGCTTGTTCCTCCTTGCAAGAATCTGCAGGGGAACGAAAGGAATATATATAGTCTGACTCTCATGGGTTCATCAGAGGGGTTTTTTTCCCACGATGGCTGAACTCTGATGAACCCATGAGAGTCAGACTATATATATTCACATGGACAAATCCTTCACCCTAACATCCACTGGTTCCAATGATACTGGGTGTTCGAATCCAAATGGAAACGCATGTTAAACACATATAAGGTGGAATGACAATCCATCTTATTTTTTACTTAATTATATAAAAAGATTTTTTTATCTGTATTAATATACATAGAAAACAATTTCTCACAATTCCTGCCATTATTGATTATAACCTATATACAGTATATGAATTGAGATGTATTGAATTTTTGCATTATATACCTTATGACGTTGCTTTTTATTATGCTATATGGTGTTCCCGCAGATTTTTTCAAACTAGTGGGTTGTCCTATGACGTGTACGACCTTAGGTATTTATATCCATGCATGGGTTTGTCTGTAAATCTTCTGTGTCATTAATATGTTTTCCTGAGGAAGGGGGCAGAGACCCCTGAAACGCATAGACTCATATGCTCCTTAAATAAATGACTTGGAATATTAACTTTTGGATTGATTGGTGACAAGCGCGGCGATGATTCCCGATTTCCTTTAGAAGATCTTAAAGAGTCAGAAAAAATAGTGTTAAAATCTCCCTAGCAATCCACCCTGAGGAGGAGAGGCGTGTTAGTTTTAGAAATACCCGATTTAAGAAGATGACCTGAGAGGTGTTAGGAACGTAAAAATTGCACAGAGTGATCGGAATGTTCTTGTATGTCCCATGTAAAATAAGGTACCTACCCTGTGGGTCTGCCAGTGAAGTGGTAATTTGGATGGGACAGGTCCTTGATATCAAATCTGCCACTCCAGCTTTTTTTCTTGCTTGGGACTAGGGATGGGCGATCTCCCCGATGGTCGGGATCGGGGAGACTCGCCCGATCATTTTGTAAAGATCGGGATAACACGATCTTGCGTCCCAATCACCGATCTATGACTTTACAGTTATGGGATGGGGAGGAGGAGCTGTAAAATAAAGAATACAGTTAATAATAAACATTGTAATTATACTAACAAGTCCCCCGACGCGTCCTTCAGACTGTCTCCCGCCGCTTCTCCTTCCGAGTACGATCATCTTTGTGCCGCCCGGTACCCAAAGGACCTTCCGTGACGTCATAGCATGTGACCAGTCATCTCATTAGCTACAGACTAGGTCACATGGCTATGACGTCATTTTAGGTCCTGTCAGTGCAACTCGACAGTACGCGGTGCTCGCTCGAGCATCTCAGTACTCTTGGTATACTCGGCGAGCGCCGTGTACCGGCGAGATGCTCGGGCACATGCTCGGCTCCCCGTCCCTGCATGTCACCGCTCTTTACAGATTACTATGGCAACGGTGGCAGCGGTGACGTCACTGCTTACCAACCCGCAGCCTCTGCTCACTCATTGAGTAATTACACAGAACAGGGGAGCAGACGCGTTCTTCCTCCCCTGTGCTGTCTGATATAGCAGAGATAGATTGATTGAAGAAGACAGAAGACCAGGATCGTGGAGGGGTGAGAGAGAGTAATAAACATGGAATCCCTAAATGTGTCTGTGTATTTATTTCTAATAAAGTATTTTTTCTCTGTGTGGTGTCTTTTTTTTTTAAACCCTTTATTGGAGATTCTTAATGGCCGGGTCAAACTTGGCCTGACATTAAGTATCTCAGGCTTAATAGCAGGTGGTAAAACAAAGCTGGTATTAACCCCTTATTACCCAGCGTGCCACCCGGCACCAGGGCCGCTGGAAGACCTGGATACAGCGGCAGAAGATGGCGCTTCTATGAAAGCGCCATTTTCTGGGGCGGCTGCAGACTGCAATTCGCAGCATGGAGGGCCCAGAAAGCTTGGACCATCCTGCGCTGCGGATTCCAATCCCCAGCTGCTTAGTTGTACCTGGCTGGACACAAAAATTGGGCAAAGACCATGTCGGTTTTTTTTTAATTATTTCATGAACTTCATGAAATAATTAAAAAAAGAGCTTCCCTATATTTTTGGTTCCCAGCCGGGTACAAATAGGCAGCTAGGTGTTGGGGGCAGCCTGTACCTTCCTGCTGCACCTGGGTAGCATACAAAAATATGGTGAAGCCCACGTCATTTTTTTTAATTTTAGTTTCTGGGCAAAAAACTTAGAAAAAAGGGCTTCCCTGGATTTTCCATTGCCAGTGAAGGTAACAGCAAGCACTGGGGAGTTAGCAGCCAGTAGCTGCTTGGATTACCCTTAGCAAAAGAAATTGCAGCGG